>NC_057796.1:85262357-85267267 GCF_018294505.1 Triticum aestivum | reverse complement strand
GTCTGCAGAACCCAAGGGAAAAAGGCTTAGGTAGGCAAATGGTAAAACCAAGGTTGGGCCTTGCTGGAGGAGTTTTATTCAAAGCGAACTGTCAAGGGGGTCCCATAAATCACCCAACCGCGTTAGGAACGCAAAATCAAGGAACATAACACCGGTATGACGGAAACTAGGGCGGCAAGAGTGGAACAAAACACCAGGCATAAGGCCGAGCCTTCCACCCTTTACCAAGTATATAGATGCATTAATTAAGTAAGAGATATGGTGATATCCCAAAATATTCATGTTCCAACATGGAACCAACTTCATCTTCACCTGCAACTAGCAACGCTACGAGAAGGGCTGAGCAAAAGCGGTAACTTAGCCAAACAACGGTTGCTAGGAAAGGATGGTTGGAGGCTTGACATGGCAATATGGGAGGCATGATATAGCAAGTGGTAGGTAGCGCGGCAAAGCAGTAGAGCGAACAACTAGCAAGCAAAGATAGAAGTGATTTCGAGGGTATGGTCATCTTGCCTGAGATCCCGCACGGAAGAAAAATGAGTCCATGAAGAAGACAAACGGACGTAGTCGAACGAATCCTCACAACTCCGGAACGAAACCGAAGCTAACGAGAGAAGCAAACCGGAAAGAAACAAACAACATGATAAACAACCATCACATAAACATGGCATGATGCACAATCAAGTATGATGCATGTCCGATTTAATAAGCATGGCATGGCAAAGTGCAACAAACAACACTACAAATTAAGTGGAGCTCAATATGCAATGACTTGCATATTGACGAAACACCACATTCAAGTTATTTAGTTTGCTCTCGTTTAGGAACAAGACAAGATTAAATGTTGGTTAACATGGCAAGAGGTGAAGCATAATTAATCCAACTATTTAGGCAAGTTTAAATGAGGCTGGAAACATCAAACAATATTTCCGGAAAATCCCCATATAAATAGCAATTTAAAGGAAACAACAATTATAAACATTTTTAAATGTTGTTATCATGATGCGGATGACAATGCAAGTTTTATGCCATTTTATGAAAATGTTGACATGAGCATGTTATGAAGCATTTGTCACCGTGGCGGAAAGAAAAGGGTGTCACGACGACGAATCCGAAAATGATGCCACGCCAACATATCGGTTCCGGTAGCTCATGGAGATACCGGTTCAAAACGAAGTGTGCGGATGTGCGGAACATGCTAGAGATGGTGGGGTGGTCCCGACTACCAGGTTCCCACGGGTTAGTGGCATGGAAACGAGTGACAAATCGGACACGGTGCAAACATGAGCATCTCATGCATTCGTTCACGGGCGTCGTCTCGGGGTTATACCTTTGAAGCGTGTATTTTTGAAATGGATCAAGTTCGGCGGTAGTGGAAATAGTCGTTCACGGGTCGTCGAGGGAAGTAGTGGTACACGACGACGGTAGTGGAAGTAGTGGTACATGGCGACGGTAGTGGTACACGTTTTCATAGATGTCAGGATCGTCAGTAGAGGTACTTGTCGCATCACCCGGCGTATTCATACACGTTCGAAGTGGAACTTGGCATATCCATGTACTTGGCGTTCCGGTGTGGTAGTCGCTCAGGCGTCTGACAAAGCGGTACTTGGCGGTCTTCGAAAACACTGGTAGTTGCTGTACGCGTTCTTGGCGATTTCGTAGACGCGGCGAGGGTACTTGATGCATCCACGGAAGGGTCTTGGCGTCCTTGGCGGATGAAGACCAGTGGCAATCAGAGTCTTCTTCATCTTAGTACGACCCCAACTACAACCATGGATATCCGCCAGGTCATCCATGGCAATAAACCAACTTAGGCCAAAAGCCTAAGCTAGGGGGAGTACGTATTTCTCACTGACATTACATTCATGTTCACACACTCATCGCTAGATGTCGGTGCTCACACCTTTTCACTGTAATATCGATGCTAGTTTATTTTCCTTTTTCTTGCTTTCTTCTTGTGTGTTTAATAAACCTTAAGAAAAACAAAAAAAAATAGTGTAGCTTTTAGTTACTTTACTTTTCTTGCTGTAGTAGTAATAATTAAAAAGAAAACCCAAAAAGATTTCCTGTTCTTCTTTTGCTTGTTGGGAGCTTCCCCGTGTAAATAGTTTTCTTTTATTTTCTTTTCTTTGGGGGTCGATAGGAGAAGACCATGATTAAATTGTTGAAGTGGCTCTTATATGCATTATTGTTGAATTACCCAAGAGCCCATATTGCCTTGTCTTCTCCTGTTTATTGAATGCTTGCAGATTCCAGCTTAGTCCAATGCACGTGCACTCTTATTATTATTCACATCGTTCGGTCGTGCAAGTGAAAGGCAATTTTGACGATATATGATGGACTGACTAAGATGAGAGAAGCTGGTATGAACTCGACCTCTCTTGTTTTTGTAAATATGATTAGTTCATCGTTCCCGATTCAGCCTATTATGAATAAACATGTTTGCAATGACAATTAGAGATCATAGTTGCTTATGCCATGCTTGATTAGCTATGAGTTATAATGGTTTACCTTGCGTGCCAACATGCTATTAAAATGGTTGTGATGTGGTATAGTGGGGTGGTATCCTCCTTTCAATGATTTAAGTGACTCGACTTGGCACATGTTCATACATGTAGTTGAAACAAATCAACATAGCGTTCACGATATTTATGTTCATGGTGGATTATATCCTACTCATGCTTGCACTCAATGTTTATTAATTTTAATGCATGTTCATGACTGTTGTGGCTCTCTAGTTGGTCGCTTCCCAGTCTTTTGCTAGCCTTCACTTGTACTAAGAGGGAATACTGCTTGTGCATCCAATCCCTTAAACCCCAAAGTTATTCCATATGAGTCCACTATACCTTCCTATATGCGGTGTCTACCTGCCGTTCCAAGTAAATTTGTATGTGCCAAACTCTAAACCTTCAAATAAAATTCTGTTTTGTATGCTCGAATAGCTCATGTATCAACTAGGGTTGTCCTTATCTTCCATGTTAGGCGGGTTATTCTCAAGAGGAGTGGACTCCGCTCCTCACTCACGAGAAAATGGCTGGTCACCGGGATGCCCAGTCCCATGCTTTATGCAAATTAAATCAAAATAATTGCAAACAACACTCCCCCTGGGACTGTTCTTAGTTGGAGGCACTCATTGTTTCGAGCAAGCCATGGATTGATGCTTGTTGGTGGAGGGGGAGTATAAACTTTACCATTCTATTTGCGAACCGCCTATAATGTGTGTAGCATGGAAGATATCGCCATCTCTTGGTTGTTATGTTGACAATGAAAGTATGCCGCTCAAAATATTATTTATCTCTGCTTCAAAACCGAGCTCTGGCACCTCTATAAATCCCTGCTTCCCTCTGTGAACGGCCTATCTATTTACTTTCATGTTGAGTCATCACCCTCTTATTAAAAAGCACCAGCTGGAGAGCACTGCTGTCATTTGCATTCATTACTAATATATGTTGGGTATGACTATGACTGGATCTCTTTTACCATGAATTACAATGTCTAGTCAGTCCTTGATCTTTAAAGGTGCTCTGCATTATGTTTTGCGGTCTCAGAAAGGGCTAGCGAGATACCATCCTGTTATATCATATTAAGATTGTTTTGTGAAAGTGTTGTCATCCGAGATTTATTATTACTGCTCGTAGGTTGATTATGCCATTGACATGAGTAAACATGAGACCTAAATGTTATTGTGAATGTGGTTAGTCATGATCTTTCCTGAAAACTTCAATGGTGGCTTTACATATTTACAACAACAAGACAAACAGAGTGTAACGCCCGGATAATTAAGCTACAATAATTCCCCGCTAATGATGCCATGTCATCACATTACTATTGCTAATCCTCACTTGATCCAAATCTTAATTCAAATTCAAGTTCAAACTAAAGTCTGAAATTCAAATTTATCAAACATGCAAACTAAAATGTTCAAAGTGTAGAAAATATTCCATAACTAATTATGGTGGTGAACCATTTTTTTATAAAGTGTTTAATTGCTCTTAAGTATTTCAAATAGTGGCTGAAAACATTACTAAATGCTTTTAAAACTATAAAAATTATTAAACTATTTTATTTAGGAGTAAAGGTTCATGTGGTAGTGGTATAATCAGTATTACTAATTTAGGTGCTAACCATATGTTTTACAAAGCTAAAACAATTTGGAAACAGAAAAGTTTCAAAAACAAAATAGAAAAGAAAAAAGGGACCTAATCTACTAGGCGTTATGGCCCATCTAACTAAACAGCCAGGCTGGCCCCGCTCCTCCCTACCGTCCCCTTCCTCTGCTATAGGGATGCAGGGGGGATCGTGGCGCCCATCCGCCGGCGATGGCCGGGCGTGGCAGCCATCCGCCCCCTGGTGCCCTACAAATACCCCTGCGACCACCCCGAAACCCTAGACCGCCCGCATCTATCTCCCCCTCGATCCCCATTCTTCCTCCATCCCCTTCTACTCGATCTCAAACTCGAGAACTCACGTAGTGACCATGCTGATCGCTGTCATTTCCGCGGCCACCATCGTCGTCGCTGCTCGGGAGTACGTCCACGAGGTCTACCATGGTCGACATCATCCGTTCTGGGCGTCTCATCAAGTCGGGGAGCTGCGTAGCCGACATCGTCTTCGTCTTCTTCGTCGGGCCGCCGCCTTCTTGCCGTCGATCCGCACCATCCCGACCATCCCCGGCCTCCCCGACCACGTCCCCGGCTCCGTGGTGAGCTCCTCCCGCCGAATCCCCCTTATCCCCCAAGTTTTTGTCGCCGTATGCCGCCGTCGCTGCCGCGCCCGAAGTTTTCTATGCGTGCGCGCTCGCCGTGCTTCGTCGAGTCCTGGCCGCCCCGGGGGCACTCCCTGGCCGCGCCCTGCGTCCGCTCGCCGCGACCCGGGTGCGCTCTACGTCGCGCGCCCGCCCGCGACCCCGC
>NC_057796.1:85056452-85262054 GCF_018294505.1 Triticum aestivum | reverse complement strand
CCCTGCCCGCACTGTACGCCACCGCAGCCCATCGCCGCGCCCGCGACCGCCTGGACGCGCGCTCGCCTCCTCGTTGTGGCGCCCCTCCTGGGCTCTCGCCATTGCTGCTCCGCCGGCGACCTCCCTCGCCGGTGCCGAGCCAGGCCGCCGATGCCCTCTGCTCGTTCGGCCGGGCGTGCTCGCGCCCGTGGCCGCACGCACGCCCCGCGCGCCCGTTTCGCCCTCTACACCGCGCCCGATTGGCCCCTGTGCCACTGCACGTGGGGCCCGCCCTTGTAATAAATAAAAGGAAAGATTTAAAAATATATTAAAAAATATATAATTAATTAATTAATTAATCAATTAATTAAAGTTTGCTTAATTAACTAAACCAGCTAACTAACTACCTAATCTATAATTAGTTAGATGTGTGCATGACCAGGGGGCCCCACGCCTTGTTGACCAGTTTGACCAGTCAAACATTGACTGGTCAACTGGGACCCCCTGGCCCGCATGTCACCCTCTGGTACACCTCTATGTACACAAATCTGGGTGCACATAGCATTTAGTCTTTAATTTCGAAATAATAATAAATCCAGAAATTGTTTTAAACTTCGGAAAATCATAGAAAATAATCCGTAACTCGGATAAAAAAGTTTTCTACATGAAAGTTGCTCAGAACGACGAGACGAATCCGAACACGCTGTCCGTTCGTGCGCCACACGTTCCTAGCATAGCGAACATGCAACTTTTCCCCTCCGGTTCATCTGTCTGACAGACGTCCGGAACCGGGAAAACTTCCCCGGATGTTTTCCCCCTTCGCCAGTATTGCCTAACGCTGCGTTAGAACACGCCTAGTGCTGCTTATTGTCATGTCATGCATCTGTGTGCCTTATATTTACTATTTCTTCCCACACTTCTCTCCGATAGACCCCGAGACCGTTGCTGATGCCACTGTGATCGACTACGTCGACGACGACCCTTCTCCCCTTTCAGCGGAGCTTCCAGGGAAGCCCCCTTTCATCATCCCGATATCGCCCATTCCATTCTCTAATGCTTGCCTTAGACTTTTCTACTGTTATTGTTTGCTCCTATTCTGATGCATAGCCTGCTTTTGTATCTGCTATTGTTACCTACCTGCTTATCCTCAACTGCTTAGTATAGCTTGGTTAGAGATCCATCAGTGACCCCCACCTTGTCCTTGTTGCCCCTGCTTCATCATCGACGACTCGATCAACGTGATCGACGACCAGACCCGACACCTCACATCACATCACGCCCCTTTTGTTGCTCGACTCTGCAGAGCTACTATCGAGTGCCGAGGGTGATCCCTCATAATGCACTCCTGATGATAATTCTGTAGTGTAGCTATTCGGTCGTGGTCATGGAGGGTTATTTCCTCTTTCACCATTCCCGATACGGCTCTGTCGTGCAACACCTCAAGTGTGAACCTCGAGGGTTGTCCCACTTACGTTCACCTTGATGATTACATTGAGTGGAATCCACCGGTGGTCATTCCTCGGGTTTTCCCCTTGATGTCTGGACAAACAGTTACCTTGACTTTACTTGAGACCGCTGTGAAAGCCGGGCGGGCCCGGAGAGCACCCGTGCGATTTGACGGTGGCGGCTGGCTGTTTAGCGGTATCACATAGGAGGGGTGATAGCTCCGGACTTGTCCCGACAGCCGTCACTACTTAATTGTTAATGCACTAACAGGTTAGGGTATTTGTTCTGAGTTGGCCTCTGGCCTTTACGCACTAACCACCACGCGAAAATAGTTATGGGCTTTGACGTCGCAGTATCAGCCGAAGCTTTGTCAGACGTCCAGTTCAGCATTGTGGCATGGTCGGATCGTGCTGGCCATCCGAGGCGGTGCTGGTATCCACCCTGCACACAACGACCCGGAGTGCTGCGGGCGATGGGCCCAAGACCCTGGAGTGCTTAGGATGTAGACCGGCGGGGACCTCTCCGCTGAGCCTAGGTAGGGTTGCGACGTGTTGATCTTCCGAGGCCGGGCATTGACCCAGAAAAGTGTGTCCGGCCAGAGTAATCAAGCGTGTAGGAAAACGTGGTGCACCCCTGCAGGGAAGATATATATTCGAATCCCGTGTCCACGGTAATGGACGTTCAGACTTTATCCAGATCTTATACAACTAGAAATGGATACTTGATATGGGATGGATATGTGGCCCCGGGATTGCTTTCTCGTAGGGAGTCGAGGAAGGATCTCTGGGCGTTGATGCTACAACATGTTTGATAAATATAAATTGCTATTCTTTACTCTTCTACATGCTGCAAGACGCTTCACTACAAAAAAAGACACATCCGTGACATTTTGGGCCGAACGAATTTTTTTTCTGTCATACATATGACACTTCTATGACGATAATTGTGACAAAACCCGGTATCATCATAGATGTGGTGGGCTCCTACTTCTATGACAAAATATCATGACAGAAAATGGGCTTTTCGTCCTGGGCGGGCCGGAGACGCAGCTGCATGACATTCTTTGGGCCGTCCATGACGGAAAAACCGTGGTAGAAGCGAGGGCGAGGAAAATTTCGGGGAGTTCCCGTTTACGGTGGGAGGTCGGGGCCGAGCGATGCGCGTTTCTCTCGTACACGTACGCGCGTGTGTGCGAGGCATTGGCTCTAACTGAACCCGAGCGAGGCGTTGGGCTCTAACTGAACCCGAGCGATTGCACTGCAGGCTACGCGTTACTGAACCCGAGCGATCGATCGATGGTTGTTAACTGAACCCGATCGAGCGATTCCTTCGCTACTGCTGCTAACTGAAGCCGATCGATGCTGCCTCTGGGATGAACAGTGAGCGTTGCGGGAGGGGGGGTTTGGATGAACAGTGAGCGGTGGCGTTGCCTCTGGATGAACAGGACCCCGTGGTGTGGAGAGCTGGATGAACAGTAGACGGTGGAGGGGTGCCCGTGGAGGGGTGGTTGAACAGGACCCCGTGGTGTGGAGGGCTGGGTGAACAGTAGACGGTGGACGGGTGGTTGAACAGTAGCCGGTGGAGTAGCGCGCGGTGGAGGCTGGATGAACAGGAGCCCATGGAGGCTGGAGGAGGTCGACGGTAGCCCATGGAGGCTGGAGGAGGTCGACGGTGGAGATGAACAGTATCCCGTGGAGTCCCGTTTTGCGGTACGCCACACCCCTCCCGATGAACAGGACCCCCGTTTCGACCGTAGGAGGTCCGTTTCGTCCGTTTTGCGGTACGCCACACCCCTCCCGATCAACAGGACCCCCGTTTCGACCGTAGGAGGTCCGTTTCCTCCGTTTTGCGTTTCGCCACACCCCTCCCGATCAACAGGACCCCCGTTTTGACCGTAGGAGGTCCGTTTCCTCCGTTCTGCGGTACGCCAGGCCTCGTTTCCATGGCCTGTTCCGTCCAAGCCCTCCCGATGAACACGACCACACATTCCGTTCCGACGCGTTCCGTTGCCTCGCGATGAACACGGCGCATTCCGTTGCCTCTCGATGAACACGACGCATTCCGTTGCCTCCCCATGAACACGACGCATTCCGTTGCCTCCCCATGAACACGACGCATTCTGTTGCCTCCCCATGAACACGACGACGACGCTGTTTCTCCGTTCCGACCCAGCCATGTACACGAGCCCTGGCCGTACGTATGCGCGAGTAGGCGTTCGAGACCCCGCCCGTATGTACACATACGTGGCCGTATTTTCTTTGTTGCACCCTGGCCGCTGTACGTACGTGTACATGCTACGTGCGCGCCTCTACTACGACACGGACGCGCTTCTACTACGACACATGTGCGCCTCTACATCCACTAGTATATATGTACGTACACGTTCGCGATCAGAATGACAACGCTACGTACGCTTCGATCAGGTGGGTGCTAACTGTCAGGCACTTCCTTGCGTGCGAAGATGTAGCTGGTGGGTCCCAGCAGTCAGGGGGGCGAATCATTTTGTTTTTTTTTTTGCCCGGACGCACTTCCTTGCGTGCGAAGGTGTAGCTGGTGGGTCCCAGCAGTCAGGGGGGAAACATTTTTTTCGCGAAATACGGTGGCTCGTCCGGTGGGTCCCCGCTGTCAGGTGGGGGAATAATTATTTTGCACGTAATAAGGAGGCACTTCCTTACTGCGGCCATGGACCCAGCTGTTAGCCTCTCCACGTACAGTCCACATTCGATGGAAGCCGTTCCTTGACCACGTTGACCACACCGCGCCGAGAGCACCAGGGCGGTGGACGACGGCGAGGACTAGGAAGGGGACGACGCGGAGCCGGGGAAGACGCGGCAGTGGATGCCCACGCGTAGAGGAGTACGAGGGTTCACTGGTTCGCTGCGGTGTGAGGCTGCCGTCGCCGCAGAATAACAGGGGGTGTGGGTGAGTAGAGAGATGGCCTGGCCAGCGGTGGGAGTAGTAGGGGCGGTGAGGCCTCCGCCGCATCGCAGCCGGCCACGGGAGGCAGGAGCACGAGGCACGACCGGCGCTAGTTTGGGCGGCTGTAGCAAGAAGACCAGAGGTTGAAGAAGCACTACGACCGTTGGATGGACATCGTACGGTCACTGGAGCTAGAATCGTGCATATTGACTAAGTTGACAAAGCCCTCCGTCCCCGTCAACTTAGTAGGCCCACAAGTCAGCCTGCCACTATACTGGGTCCCAGCTAACAGGGGGAGTATTCATTTTTTGTGCGTAATAAGGAGCACTTCCTTGCGTGCGGAGATATAGCTGGTGGGTCCGAGCTGTCAGCGGCGGTAACGTTTTTTTCGTGAAATACAGAGATCCTTTCGCTGGGTCCCTGATGTCAGGTGGAGGAATCATTATTTTGCGCGTAATAAGGAGGCATTTCCTTGCGTGCGGCCGTGGACCCAGCTGTCGGCCTCTCCACATACAGTCCACTTCAGATGCATGTCGGTCGTTGACCAGGCCGCGCCGAGAGCACTAGGGCGGTGGACGACGGCGAGGCCTAGGAAGGGAACGACACCAAGGCAGGGAAGACTCAGCAGTTGTTTCCCACGCGGTGGGGAGTACGACTTTACGAGGGTTTACTGGTTCGTCTGCCGTCGCCGGAGAATAACAGCAGGTGTGGGTGAGTAGAGGGATGGCTAGGCCAGCGATGGAAGTATGGTGGGGCGGTGAGGCCTGCGCGGCAGCAGAGCCGGCCGCGGGGAGGAGGGAGCAGGCAGTCTCGCCGGCGCTTGTTTGAGCGGCTGGAGCAGGAATAGCAGAGGTTGAAGAAGCACGATGGCCGTTGGATGGACATCGTACGGTCATTGGAGCTAGAATCGTTCATATTGGCTAAGTTGACAAAGCCCTCTGTCCCCGTCAACTTAGTAGGCCCACAAGTCAGCCTCCCACCATGGTGGGTCCCAGCTAGCAGGGGGAGTATTCATTTTTCTGTGCGTAATAAGGAGGCACTTCCGGTGGGTCCGAGCTGACAGCGGGGGGAATGTTTTTTCGCGAAATACGGTGGTCCGTCCGGTGGGTCCCAGCAGTCAGGGGCAAACGTTTTTCTCGTGAAATACGGTGGCCCGTCCGGTGGGTCCCAGCAGTCAGGGGGGAAATGTTTTTTCCGCGAAATACTGGTGGCCCGTCTGGTGGGTCCCTGCTGTCAGGTGGAGGAATAATTATTTTGCGTGTAATAAGGAGGCACTTCCTTGCGGTTGTCGTGGACCCATCTGTCAGCCTCTCACGTACAGTACTCTTCCGATGGAAGTCGGTCGTTGACCACATTGACCACGCCGCGCCAAGAGCACAACGGCGGTGGACGACGGCGAGGCCTAGGAAGGGGACGACGCGGTGCCGGGGAAGACGCGGTAGTGGATGCCCACGCGGAGAGGAGTATGAGGGTTCACTGGTTCGGCTGCGGTGTGAGGCTGCCATCACCGCAGAATAACAGGGGGAGTGGGTGAGTGGAGGGATGGCCTGGCCAGCGGTGGGAGTAGTATGGGGACGGTGAGGCCTCCGCGGCAGCACAGCTGGCCACGGGAGGCAGGAGCATGCGGCACGACCGGCGCTGCTTTGGGCGGCTGGGGCAAGAAGACCAGAGGTTGAAGAAGCACTACGGCCGTTGGATGGACGTCGTTGACCACGCCGCGCCGAGAGCACCAGGGCGGTGGACGACGGCGAGGCCTACAAAGGGAACGACACGGAGCCGGGGAAGACACGGCAGTGGCTGCCCACGCGGTGGAGAGTACGAGGGTTGACTGGTTCGGCTGCCGTCGCCGTAAAATAACAGGAGGTGTGGGTGAGTAGAGGGATAGACAGGCCAGGGATGCGAGTATGATGGGGCCGTGAGGCCTGCCCGGTAGCATTGCCGGCCACGGGAGGTGGGAGCAGGCGGTTCCGACGGCGCTGGTTTGGGCGGCTGGGGCAGGAAGATCAGAGACTGAAGAAGCACGCTTGCCGTTAGATTGACATCTAACGGTCTAACGCTGGTAGAGTTCATTGTTGACTATGTTTCTTTTTTGAGAAACCTTGTGTACGCATGAACTTAGTAGGCCCACAAGTCAGCCTCCAAATCTGTGGCAGACAACATAAAGCCCATTTGCTATTTTTTATAATTTGCAGCCCATTTGCTAATTCTTAAGTAATTTATTACAACCCATTTTCTGCCCAGGACCACAGTCAAAAAGTTCAACCCCGTTTTGCATATTTCGGTGGAGCCCGAAATGATAAACATTTTTTTAATAACTTATTGATTTGCCAAAAAAATCGTTTTGTTTTTGTAAGCAAATAAGACGTGGGACAATTGAGTTGGTTTAAGGGAAAACCAGTGGTAAAAAAATCAGCGCTGGGTGGGAAAAACAACAAAAATAAGGATGTAAATATGAAAAGGGAATTTTATGTGTTTTCAATATAATGATACGTGTATATGAACTAGTAAAACTATAGGTAGAGATTAGAAAACGGATGTAGGACATGCGTTTCAAGAGGAAAATAGAACTGGGCTGTGTGTTTGATTCAGTAAAAAAACTGCCTGCGGATGTTGTAAGACAAAATATAACTAAGGCTGGTGGGCCAGAGGCCAGTAGATACCTGCTGGATCTTTGTGCCCCGTTGTCGTCATGGGCTGGGACTGTTAAAAACAAAACCAACCCTGGGCAGTCTACAACCCAGTTGAAACTTGCTCGACCTGAAAAAACAATATACGTGCTCAATAAACGAGAGAATTCTGCAAGTACAGACTGATAACTGGGATGCAGCACGGATATTGTTTTTTTATCGTGGTAATAAGTGCATGCACTTGTTTCCAAAAAAATTGGAGAACTGGGAATTCGAACGGTGGGTGCTTATGCAACCCATCAAATAAAAATCAGGTGCCTGAAAATTCATTTCGAAACAAATGATTCAGCTTTATATCCACGTTGACCCTCGACATGATGGTTGGAAGCAAATGCAAGTTCATACCAAAAGATCGTTAACAACAATACCCACTTGCGGACGACAAGGTAGTACAACTACCAATACCAAACTAACTTATAATCTTTTTACTCTTGGCCCTAGTGTTCGTCTGGTAGAAAATCTTGCAGAGGACCAGCTCCCGCTCCTTCTCTTGCTCCAGGTCCCCGAGGTGGTACTGGTGCATCACCCAGTTGGTCCTTTGCTGGTCGAAGTTCTTGTTGGTGTGCAGCACCAGAACCTTTTTTGCTGCCCGTCTGCCGGCCGTTGACCATCACCGGTAAGGTATTGCCGGTCTTGTGCCACATCGCGTGCATGCCGCACTCCGACTGTATCTTGTGACACGTCCACGTGCCCCTTTTGAACGCCCTGGAATTGCGCTGGAAGAAATGCTTCCTTAGGCCACTCATTGTGATACCTGCAGTATTGTGGAATACAGGTTTTAGTGTACCTTGTTGGCATTTTCATAACATCTTTGGCATGTTGCAGTCACTTGTTTCGCTTTTTATTAACTGTCAAATTGTAATTGCTTCACCAGGTCTGCGTCTAAAAAGAAAAATAGAGCTATAAACAAAGGAATATGTTTGTGCAAGTAGACGGCCGATCGGTGTCTTACCTGGAAGTTTCTCCGGTTGGGTGTAGCATATGCCGTGCTCGCTGTCGATGGTTGGTATGAACAAATCAACGAGAGACTGAAATCTCGTGCTGTCAGCACTCACTTTGGCCTCAAGGTGCTCGATCAGCTCCTGATCCGTGGGATCGAACTTGACACTAGCCGGCAGCACCGGCCAATCCTTCTTCGACTTGCATCGGTAATTCCAGTTATATGGTACTCAATGTATGATCAATCGACTGTTTTAAGTGAATGATGAAAGATTTCGACAGATAAGTGGTACTCCAAATCTGAAGTCCAGAATACCCGAACACACCGCCGGGATTCTTGTGTCACCTCACGCGCAGCGTGTTGTCACGTCAATTCAATGTGCGGACATGATGAATAATTTGACCGACGTATACTAGTACTGCTACTGTACTACTTACTAGTCGTATTTAGTGTCACAATTTATACATAGGTTTAACTAACAAGTACGCACTTGAAGCCTAACTGATATATATATATATATATGGCTTCTGCACAGCATCTCCATCATCATTATCAATACATCCTACGCAGGTGAGTTAGGATGCACTTGATCCCAGGAAGGTATCTATCCTTCAAACCAGAGGAGTGCTTCAAACTAACAACAGTACATAATATCCAACAAAAGAGGGTCGTGCTACAGCAGCAGAATACATGGCTCAGTCTAGATATCAGCACGAATCAAGTTGTGCATATTTGCTGTTGGCATGAACCACATCGCCGCATGTCGGGTTTGTAAAAGCCATCCATCACATGGAAGCTTGATGCCTTTCACACACTGAAGATTATCTGGCAACAAGCTGTGTCGACGAATCTCTGGATATGGTGATTCATGAAACCCATGGTATGATGTGTAAACACAGCGCCCCCTCGCGAATGGAAGTTGCATAGCACAGTAATCATCGCCGGTGATATGATCGATGATTGGTTGGATGATCGGATAATTGAGCCCGAGGAACAAGGAGTGGTTGCCGAGGCTATAAACCCGCCTCCAGTTGAATACGCCTGGCCCAACGGAGCTGGGATCTTTCTCGAACACGAAGCAGCCATAGCCATCAATGTCATGAACGCCCCACACATTGTACTGCATGTGGTTTGATGTAATGGTTTGGTCAATTTGGTACGTGCGAATGAGCATCAAATGACCGCCGTCAGCTGAACGAGCAATAAACCACCACCCATCAGCTGGTATGATTCCAGGTCCTGGAATCATGAAGGCCAGTGCATTTGCGTCTGCTGCAACAATTCAAATTGGAGACCAAAAGGACAAAAATAAACAATCAAATTCAGAGTATGTGTGGAATTAAGATTATTATAACAGTGACACATATCATAGACAGAGAATTGCAATGCCGTGGTCATAATCATACCCCAAGTTAAAAAATAAGCCAATGGCTTTCATATTCTAGCAATATTTCATGGTTCAAACATCATGTGACAATGAGAGGAAAACAGCTATGACAGCGCCTACTCATATTCTACCATAGCACTTACTACTACTGTTCTCATATCAACTCTAAGCAATAACATGCGTTGTTATAAAAATCTTGTAAACGAGAGTAACATATAGCAATCATGATGTTATGCTCATAATATGTATTCTAACAATCATTAGATGCCAATTGTTCTCATATCAACTCTAACAATAACATGTGTGGTCATAAAAATCTAGGAAATGAGAGGAACATATAGCAATGATGTGGTTATAGACATGCTATGCATTCTAAATTTGTAACAAATAAACAAGCAGTCGTATTCATAAGGTAAAGATGAGATGAGATAGAACAATTACACGACGATAGATTCCACCAGTATAGGCAGCCAATCTGTGTGTCGACCGTGTAAACGATGCCATCGTGCACTATAGCATCAGACAGAAATGTTGCCTCAACTGGATTGATGATGAGCCATAACCATGTATGGCGACCGGATTCCAGATAGACTAATCCCATGTTGAATAAGGCAATGAGCTTGTAATCCATGTAGTCTTCTGATGGTGTGGGCACTTCGCAGATTACAACTTTCTGCAAACAGAGGTCGAGCCAAAAGCTTGACGCGTCTCGTGCGTAGTAGGCAGGAATGTCCGGCGGGCCGCGAGGCTCGATGGCAGCGGTATCCAACGATGGAAGTGTGATCTCTCGCTGGGTGTAGATATCCACGAGACGCCACGGACTACCGGTGTGGTGGATGAGGACGATCCAGTTGGCCTTCATGCCCGCCCAGTAGTGGCCGCGCATGAAGGACAGGTGGACGGGTAGTGGTAGCATGTCGAGGGGCACCACGGCAACCTCCGTTGGATCGTCAAGTCGGTGTCTGGGCCACCTGCAAGGATCGGGCATCAGCAAGCAGGGTGTCTTGAAAAGAGCCGGCCGGTTGCAGACGAGTAGACGGTACAAAGACACCAAGCATGCGGCCAGACGGACAGTGCTGAGTAGGTCCATACGACTATAGATCTGCTCCAAGAGAACATCGGGGAGGGAATTCCAGTCGCGGCTCTGCGTGTCAGTCGGTTCTACCATTGGGGTTTTCGGTGCTTGCGAGCCAACGGGGAAGTGGATTCGGGCGGGCGAGCGAAGAAGCTTCTCCTCGTGTGGCCGAGCAGTGAGCGGGGGGATATGGTACGCGCGAGCTACCAAGGAAGATGGCGCGGGCGGGCGAGTAGTGAGCGGGGGTAAATGGTGTGCGGCCGACGATGGGGAAGAGAGGAGGAAGAAGAAGAGAGGAGGAAGAAGAAGAGAGGAGGAAGAAGAGTGGAAGACGAGGAAGAAAGTGCATTCAATCTCAATTCTACTAGTACTACTACCAGGATATACCATCCTTCGGAGTATAAATAGTTACACCGATGACATGTGGGTCTACATCAACAGGGCCCATATGTCAGTTACTGGAGGACAGAGGTGCGTAGGCGTATTTGCGGAAGCGTGCTCTACTGGCAAACATGATGGCAGTACTGGGTAAGGCTGATTTAGTAACACCAACACGCTAGTTCAACTTATTAATTACGTGTCCCATCTGCTGCAGCGTGTATTGTCACTTCACTGCGAAGACTAGTTTAATAGTTCTCTCTGACCGATATGGGGAATAATGGATCGCGAGGACTTCCTTTCTACAGTATCCCTATGCCTCTACGCTCACTTCACTCATTTTGCTCCGTACCTAGTCACTTGTTGAAATCTGTAGAAAGACAAATACTCCGTATTTGGGAACAGAGGGAGGCTTTTACTCCGTACTATTTGGGAATAGAGGGAGTATCACCATATGGAGGGAACAGAGGAAGCTTGAAATATGAACATGTCAATGGGAGGGAGTAAGCCCCATGCATACATGCATGCATGCAACATGCAACACTCACACGTACACATGGACGCACGCAACACTCACACACCCATGCGGCACACAGCACACGACGCAACACACACGCTCACGCTCAGGTGCTCAACCTACTCCCTACGTCCGTGAAAGACTGTACATTTAGAGATTTACACATTGACCAGGGCATAATTAACGCCCAAAAGTAGCAGACTTATGTGTGCATGCGACCATTGAGATAAGAAGATTAAATGAAGGCCGTTGCATGCTGTAATTAAGGATAGACATGTAGCCTGTACCTACAGCACAAGTTGGTGCATTAGTCAATCAATATCGATTTAGATTAAAGGCTAAATGCATTGGAAGTGTAGATGTACATCATGTACTACACTCTTTGTTTTATAGCCGATGTACACTCTTTGTTGGAAGATCGAGGGAGGACACGTGCATGCACTCACATACACAGCCAGGGCAGTTCGCGCGCAAGGGTTGGACTCGTGTCGCGCCTGCGTAAAGTTTTGTTTAACTGATTTCTTTGCTCTGCCAACTGACAGGTGGGACCCAGAAACCAGGTGACAATTTAACCAGTCAACAAAGTGCCACGTCGACTATGTGGCCAGTCAGTAGGGTGCAATACGGTGCTCTACGATGAGCTAGTGATCGTATAATCGCCGCAAAACTATATATAGTGACCGTAAAGAGCATATTGTTACATACGTTGACCGCCAGTGTATTTTTCTCGTTTCAAATTAAGCCATATTAATCGAAAAGGACACAGTATGGACAACTACTACTAGTACTAGTACTGCTTTGATGTGTCCCGTCAACTCGCCGAACGAGGAGAAGCTTGCTTACTACGCCTCTCCCTAGCACACGCGCGCGGTGGTTCGCAGGACGAGGAGAGGGTTTTGACTACAGCGCCCTCTCCCTCTCCCTCTCCCTCTCCCTCGCCCTCACCCTCGCCCTCGCGGTGGACGTGCAGCAGTTCAATCGGTGTCAGATTGCCAGAAGCATATTGTACTGTAGTATCATCATTGTTGGACATTCCGAAGAGGTGAAGAGCCAAGTGCAAGGTTCACACGAGTACGAACTGTTGAACCTCCCGAAGAGGCAAAGAGCCAAGCACAAGGTTTTATAGGAGTTGTCGTCCTAGTAGGAGTGTACTACAACTATAGCGAACGATGCTACTGTATGATGCCGCCATGTCACGTATATCCAAAGCTGTGCCACCTTTTTTTTCTCAAAGAGCGTGTTGGAGCCCGTGCAACAACCACACAAGTTGCACGTACCCATAACGCATTTACTAGTAATAAATTCTAAAGGACAAATGCCAGTATACCACACAAGTTCATCTTCAATACATGTGATAAATTTGTGCACGACTAGTCTACATATATTCACAGCGCTACCGTTCACAATTACCGTACTCTACTTACACGTTATAGATGGGCTACATGTCCTCCTCCAGGTTCCAGTCCCAGGTGTTCTTCATGGATGGCACGATCCATAGCGGTGGGCAACGGGATTCATTGTCGCAACTTTCTAGTCCGGTTCCACACCATGGAGACTCATCCAAGCTGAAGCGGCATAAATCAGGGATAGCGTGTCCCAGCATGTCGTTCATCCGGCGGTGCGCACTGAAGACACAACCATCCTTCATGAACGACAGGCCTTCCGTGTCATGCACGGAAGGTGGCATCCGCTTCACAATGGGGTAGCTGTCCCAGATGAAAAGCGAGTACTCTCCAAGAGTGTTCCTCGGCACCCACGTAGCATCACGGGGGTCGAACTCGGTGCCGTTCATCTGGTACACGCGGCATCCCAGATCTGGACACATGGTGACGTACATAGTCAAGGTCCATGCATAATAATGTTGTGCTCAAATATGGCGGTCAGTAATACTATGCAGCAAATAGTACTACTCCGGTATAGAGGAAGTAAAATAACCGGCTTATTATATATAGCCACTCTTGGCTACATGGATGAGATAGTAAGACATGGAAAAACAAAAATGGTGGCAGCTAGTGGGTTCAAGTCTTCAAGGCCTAGCTAGCTATACGCGTCCTCCAAGGTAAAAAGTACTCCTACTAGTACTAGAAAGTATACTACTAGTACAACAATGAAAGAGAAGGTGAGAGGGTTAAAAAATGGAATACCTGGGTAGATGGTGACGGTCCGATCGTGGTAGATTGTGTGACCATGTTGCACATCAGTGGTACCATGGGTAATGACTGCAAAGATAGTTGATCCCAATATGCCAAAGTCAGCTACAAGGTTCCAGGTTAGACCCGATCGCGGATGCAAATGCACATCCAGGATTGGCGATCTTATTTTGATCGGGGGATGACTGGTCCCTGCAAAATAATGGAGTACCGTTAGGGATGAAAATGATGGTTTGTGCATTCCGTTTGTAATCTCCCGTACCGTAGGATGGCAACCAGACGAAACAAGTCCCCTGGCTTGTCACCGCGAAGATGCGGCCTAGATGGCGCACGCCGTCTTCGAACGTGTAGGGGTACAAATCTGCCGCCGCCAACATGCGCTAGCCTCTGCCGTTACTGCGTCTTGCATTGATTGCAATCCTTATGTCGAACACCGCGATGAGATAGTAATCGTCATAGCCGCGTCGCTTTGTCAGCGGGTCCGCGATTGCTATCTTCTTCAATCTCATGTAGGCATCATCATACGTATTCAAGCCCAGCCAGTCCGGAAGGCCGATCCCAATGGTGGAGAAGGGGTCTACCGGTACGGCCGCACTACTGTGGATGTTGTGCAAAATGATGGTGGTATCCAGCCAGAGGTATGCAAGCCAATCTTCGTTGGCACCGACCCAGACCTATATATAAGACGGTGGGCAGCGGAGAAATTATGGGATGGAAATGGAATAACTAAGTACTACATGATCAAACTCCATTACTGACCTGCTCATCGGACAAAATCCGACTACCTCTCAACGTCGGCAACTCTAGCGGAGTCAACTTGCAACCATGGCGAGGGAGCAGTGGACTGTTCGAAGGATTGTCCCATAGAAGAACCTTCTCCTCGAGGACGCATGGAAGACCAACAAGCATGGCCTTTTCCCAAGCCTGTTTAAGCAGCGTCTTGAAAAAGTTGGTGCAGGAAGCACCGAGTCTTCCGACGGTGAGGACGTCGGAGCGGCGTGTGATTTCTCCCAGAGGATCGTCGTCCAAGGTCTCCCACCCCTGACGAGGAGGAGAACCGCCTGGCGAATCCATGGGAGCAGCGACGAACTGCCTTCCCTTCGGGGGGAGGGGAACTGGCGAGGAGGAGATAAGAGCGTAGTAACCGTAGGGCCTCGTCCCTTCCAACTATAGATCGTTCCTCAGCGAAGGGGTGAGGCTATTATTTACTACTAGTACTAGCATTATGGAACGTTATGGGATTGCATTATACTGTAAATAATAGCACTAGTAAGAATTTTTGGCACTAGGTAGTAGTTTTTGGCGTGGATTAAGAAAATTTGGGTATGTTTTTGCCATTTTTTGTACACGCCAACTAGTGTCAAAAAATGTCTTACGTTATGTGACGGAGGAGTACGTACTCGTACTGTAGCTGTACTAGTACTACTTTTCTCAACTAGTAGTGCGATGTACTGTACTTCTAGTCTAGTCTAGTATAGTGCTCCAATTTTGAACTCTTGAATCTCAGGGCCAAGGAGCTACAGTTGGAAGTGGAGGGTACTACTGTTCTCTAGAACCATCGTTGTACTATCAATGCAGGGGAAGTACACCTGCGTAGTGGCCTAGTGGGTACTCTCGGTGCTCTATTCAGCCGCTCCTCTCACGTAGCTGGCCTACTCAGCCGCTCCTCTCACGCACACACTAGCAGCCTGTTTATCAGCGACGGTTACTGCGGGGGCAGAACATTTGAGTTATTTGATACAGCGAGACTAGGCTTTTCGCTTCCATTTGTGGAGGTGTAATGGATATCATCGAACTTTGTTAGTAGTTCCTTCTTTATGAATGAGATGAAGCAAAGCTTTTGCCTCCGTTTAAAAAAACACGTAAAGAAGAATTTCTTTTATAGTAGAGCCGATAAGGGAGTGAAGTCCATGCGTGCAACGCCACAAGCTACAGAGTAGTAGTAGAGCACTTTACGTACAGAGCCATATTGCACAGTTCCCAATGCCCCGCCAGGCTTTTCCGGCTCCTCGGGCTTAATTGGGTGGCGCTAGTTTAAATATGCTACTAGCTGGAAGCTGCAAGCGAGGTGCGGCTAGGGAGAGCACGCAAGCCACGGGATGCTGGGAAGGAAAACCCGTTCACGTGGCTAGGCTGTCCAGTGCACCCAGATTGTGGGGCCGCACGTCCGTTTGACTTCAAAACTCAAACTACCCGTGTAAAATATTGGCTCGCAGCGAAGTGTAGTAGTACTATTTAAAAAAAGGCCACCGTCCGTTCGGCCGGGATCAACCCCACAAAACGAGGTATACACTCCCGCGACCACTAGTAGTACTCGTTGGAGTACAACGCAACCTAGAGTCGCCTTTTGTTGCTAGTAGTACGTACATTGTTCTTTACAAGAAACCCCTAAGAGCATGGTTAATACTATAGCCAGCTGCTGGCTATAAGCCAGTGCCATGTCATCTACAGCCCATCTTATAGCCAACATGTACAATAATAGATCAAAAGAGTGTACTACTTTTTTATTATGTGGCCCACTTCTCATTCTCACAAAGTGCCTAGGAGCACGTGCTAGAGCTGGCTCTTCACGAAGAGCCCGCTTACCTTCTCTCTCCTCTTCTCTTTCCTCCAACTAAGCAGAAATATACTAGTTTATTTCTTATAGCCCGCTGACTCAGCTCTATTGTACTTGCTCTAATAATGCAAGAAACCGCTAAAATGCCAAGAAACTACTACCACTTGCATACGTGGCAGACTTAAGATAAGACTACCTTATCAACCATTGTAGATGCTCTTACCAACAAAAATCCTTGAGTGACCTCCTACCTCCGGCCCGTCCACCTAGTCATCCTCGGCCATGGGACGCAGCTACCGCTGCCGGCAGAAGTCGAGGTCAAAACCGCCGGCGGTGCGGAGCCCATGTTGCGGCAGCCCAGATGCCAGCTCCGTCCGGCGCTCGCGGTCGCTAGCTAGCCAAGATATCTTCGTCCAGCTGCTTGTCTGCAAGGTTTGCTAGCTATATTGGCACAGCAGCGCGCCGGCTTGCTCGCGCGCGCCGCGCTAAGGCCAGCCATCTGGCTCGAGCGAAGGCCAGCGCGGCTTGCTCGCTCATGAGTCACGCTCGGGCCAGCCTGCCAACCCGTGCGGAGGCCAGTGCGGCGTCCGGCCCGTCCGGCGGAGCGGCGGCCAACTCGCTCATCACCGGCGCCACCGACGAACACGCATCAGTATTGTTTGAAGTATTGTTCAGGAAAAACAATGATTTGAGGGGGAATAACAGGATAGAAGGTCAGATGTGGGTCCCTCGTGTCAACGGTTAAAAAAAATGTGTTGGTTTAAGCTGCCTCGTCAGCACGGACGTGTGGGCCAACCCTGTCATAAATGGGTTTAAACGAACCTAATCGGTAGGAGTACTAGGTAGTTTTTGGCGTGGATTAAGAAATTTTGGGTATGTTTTTGCTATTTTTTGTACAATAGATTCTTCCTAGGGCTGGTTGAAAGTGGTAGTTTTTTGTTAAATACTCTACATATTGTAAGTAGGAGTGAAAGTTAAGCTTTGGAAGCCAATAAGCAAGGCTAGTTACATAGTGCATATGTGTACATGATTGAAAGTAAATATCAACCATGAGTGACTAATATCTTGATGGAAAACTCGAAACTATGGAATACTAGGAAAAAATGCATGGTTGGAAATACTAGCAATGTTCATGCCCGTTGCAACAAATCATAATTATAATAATACTTATTCACAAACTTGGTACAAAACACTCTAAGTTTGATATACATATGTCACAAGAGATATATTATGTTTCAATTAGAATATATTCCTTGGGCTGTTTTGGTGAGGTCAGGGAGGGATGTGGTTGGTTTTAAGATACTAATTATGGGTTTTTCTGCAAATTGGTAGACAAGTGGGATGTTGGTGAGAAAAGGCAACAACTTACCTCACAATCGTTAGATGTAGATCTAATGGTCAGAAACGACGGATGGCAGACACACCAGCATCACCAACTTAGTCTTGTGTAGGAGTACTAGCAAGATCCGTGCATTGCACGGAACATCAAGATGCATTTTTTATAAATCACTTGTTGTGATTGACCCTTGCGGGAGTAATCCCATGTGTAAAAACTAATGCTATCTCGAGAAATATGAGATAAGGTGAAGAGGAGTGGGGTGTGGTGGTGGTTGGTGGTCGGACTGAGCGGCGGCATGGGGATTGACGACGCCGGCAGCGGCCACCAGGCCAGTTTGTTCCAGAGGCTTCCTTTCTTAATTGCTCAACAATGAGGTTTGTTGGAGATAAGGATGCACGAGGGAAGGCCTTGTCTGCAGATGTGGAGAGGGGTGAGGGTATCTTTTAGTTTAATTTCCATCCGTCAGATATAGATCGGACAGTCTATATTGCAAGATGGCACACGTACCATCATCACCAACTCGGTTTTTTATAAGAGAAGAAATATAAGTATGGAGATACAAACGTATTATTGATACTTGATTCCGTAAACTAGCATCTACATTCTATTCAACGCCTCAGCATGTGGGGCCTTAGCACAATGACTTCTCGACTGTGTAAAACAAAGATTTTCCCGTCGCCGACAAGGAGGGGGTGACGGCGGCGCGCTTTTTGGCTTGCTCTAGTCCTAGTAGTCATACTAGGTGGTCTAAGCACGTGTAGATTTATTCTTTTTCACGTCTCGTGTTCGCCGTACTACCACGACTGTTGATGAATAGACGGTAAGTTATTCACGGGGAAACCCTTGTTGAGCGTGTTTGCGAGAGTGAGAGAGACAATGTGCGTGTGTGATATGTTAGAGACTGAGGCAATGATAACAGATTCTTCGTGTCTATGTGTGTGGAGGATAGAGAGAGACATGTACATGGGGCTTTGTGTTGTGTAACGTGGAGACACATATACATAATTAGAGAGTGAGTGTGTGAGATACACATGCGGACATGAGGAGAGATGAGGATCCAGATAAATGGGTGTTTGTGCGTGTCTGTGTGTGTTTGTGCACGCGTTTGTGTGTGAGAGGGAGAGAGTGTATGTGGAGTAGAGATACCACTGATGATGTAAACCTAGTATAAGGGAAGGGGGAACGGTGTGACATATGTAGTAGCGAGATAGCACGGGTGCGGGCGGGGGGGGGGGAGCAGACTATTTGTAAGAGACATCGAGTGTGTGTGTGGGAGAGGGGTGTGAGAGCGAGAGAAAGAGAGAGCTAGCGACGGAGAGAGAGAGAGGAAGAGAGGGGGCGAGAGGGGTCGTTTGTGTCCATTAATGGCGTATAGATAGGGAGACAATGTTGATGTTGTCCGAAATTGGCCTATGAATGGAGACGCAAGGGAAGCGAGTCATCGTGTGTGTGATAGGGACTTCATGAGAGATCTATAATAGATGGTGTAGAGAACAATGTGCGAAATCGAGAACGATTATACATTAGGGAGGTATGCAAAGAGTCACGACATATATGTATACAGGGAAGGAGCTGGGGCGGGTCCGCATGTGGGAGAGATAGAAAGAGGAGAGTGGTGCACAAGGAGACAAAGTGTGCTTGTTTGCAGTGGGGGTGGTGTGTGAGGTGAGTGCGCGAGAACCACATAACTAGGGAGATAGACGTTTGGGGGCGACGTTTTGTGTGTATGGGAAATATACACTCTACATAGTGCGTGTGCTTGGGTAAGAGAGATAGCGGGAGACCTAGAGAGTGAGGGAAGAGATGTGTGCATGCCCGAGAGACAAAGTGATAGAGACCTATGTTGGGGTCCGGACTTTACAAGAGAGAGGGGTGTTAATGTGCTCGTGTGTTGGTGTTTGGGGGAGAGAACGACTTCTCTATGTGTGTGTGTGTGTGTGTGTGTGTGGTGGGGGGGTTGACTTCAGATAAAGAGTGAGGTGTCTATATTTGAGGGACTTTAGCGTAATTGAGATATTGTGCACTTATGGTTGATGAATTTGTTTCACAGTTTGTACTATGAGATAACGATACTTTTGAACATGCGTGATATACCTTGATGTACCAGAATTACAAACCTAAGATTGGAATTTTGGAATTCGACTCCATCATTAGCTTTTGTAATTCATATAAACGGAGGTACATTTTTAAGCCGGGATTTCGTGATTTCAAATTCATATATCAAACCTAGAGATATACACATACGGGCATGTTCAAACTTTATAATCATCCACTTTATTCATACACATACACATTTTTGCTTTTGTCATCATATTTAGGATAAACACATTTGGAATTTCATTTGAATTGGACCGTATGATGGTATTTTCTTGTACTTGCTCAATGATCCATATTTGAATTGAATGGACAATCTAAGTTTCGAGTTGGAGACATTGATTTTCAAAACGAGCACATTTTTTTGCGTGCAAAACAAACAAATTGTCAGCCATGATATCATAGTCGGCCGTACGAGAGCAGAATACTTATAATTTTAGGCACCAAAAGCTTTCAAACTTCCCGCTCACATCGAAATATCACGCGCCCGAAAGTTTAGCCTTGCGATATTCCTGTTTTACCCCTGCCACATGAACGGAAAAGGGCTGCTTTGGTAACACCATTGTTTTCCCCTCTTTGCCCACAACATTCTTCCCCAGAGCCCCTCCCCTTCCCCTCCCCAACCCCCCCAACCATGGCAAGCCGCCGAATCTAGTCCTCCGCCGCAGCGGTGGACCTCACACCCCGCCGGATCTACCTTCCGCACCTTGGAACCCCCAACTGCCAACTCACCACTTCACCGGAGCCGCTTCAGCGACTGGCTTGTCCACCGCGCCAGATCTCCTTGACCGCCATCATGGTCCACCGCACTGGATCTGCTTAACCGACGCCCTCATCCACCACAGCGTAGGCCCTTCACTGACTCCCTCGTCCGCCCCTTCGCTGGCCCTTCATACAGGCCCTCGTCCGCCGCAACAGATCTGCCCCACCGAAAGCACTGTACAACGCGCCCGCCGAAGCCTTCGTCCACTGCACCGAACCCGCTCCACGGATGCCATATTCAACCCCACCGGCCCTGCTTTACCGACGCTGCAGCCTCATCAGGTTATTTTGATTTGTACTCCTTCGGTTTTTCTCTTTATCGTGCAACTGTTCACTTACCACAGATGAGCTTTCTTGTATGTCGACAGGTGCCACAACCGTAGCACCGGAGCCGCTTCAGTGACGGCGACAGCCGGCCCAAACTCAACCGCAACACAAGCACCATCGACGATCCTTAGCTATCAAGTATGACAACGATACCCATACGCCGCCGAGAATCAGGTACTATTATCCAACGGCCGGCGCCTACGTTCACTTTCCTAGCATAAGCACCGCACCTTTGAATTTCTTCAGGGCATCATTCAGTTTTTCATGAGACGCGTTATTCTGCTTGCACCTGTAGGGCCATACTTCTCGCAGTGAACATGTTACATGTGCTAAATTACATACCAGTGCACATATAGTTAATATGATTTAGTTTTGTTCTGATGCCACCTGTTGGTTCCATCAGACTGCTTAATGTTCTCTATGCTTAATTACACATCAGCAAACTAGCATGTGGTTCCGCTGCTTTTTGTTCGTTTTACCCTACATTTTCTGATGCTAGCTATTACATCACTGCTCCGAGCCTCTGTTCATTACTTGTTTGTGTGTTCTTGATCTTCCCAAATTGCATGACTAATTTGATGCTTCTATTAATTATGGAGCTGCCAACCCCATCAAGCAAAATATTTGTTCTTTTGGGGCTGGCACCTCGAACAAGCATAAAAATAGAGGGAAGCAGATATATTGTCGTGTATGCACACACCCTTCTTTCATTAGTTTAGATGAACCATTGATGATCAGTTCGGACCAGTGCATGCGATTAAAATTAATTTTAAGTAAATAGATGGTGCAGAATAAACTACAACAACTAGATTTACAACCACGGGATGCTGACGATATCTTCAAAGAACATTGCAACAGCAGCTAGGCTTCACAGCAACATATGGTAAGCCAGTGTGTTTTAGTACATGTGAAATTTAATGGGAGTGGGCTGCTTTCTTGGCTTGTGCCCTCAATGTGTAATCCTACCGAATTACAAATAGTTCAGTTGTCTACTTTGCTGTATTGCTTGATTCGAATGCTTATTTGTTGTTACGCTATACCAGAGTTGGCCAATATGTCAGCAGTGCCTGCTGTACTATCGTAAAGAAATGCATGCCTATTTCATTTGAGTCCTTAACTTTTCCTCTCAACTTCATCACAAGACTGTCTTCGTAGTTTATATGAGGCCACACTGTTAAGTGCTTTCTCAGATTATTTCAACTGCTTAGATGCCTTTGCAACTTAAATATAGCGGATGTACACTCCCTTTCAACTAGGGATGTCAACTGGGTCCCGTTTAATCCCGATTAAAGTCCACTAGTGGTATGATAGTCCAAAAGAGTTTTTGTTTTTTGAGGAAAATGAACTAGGGAGGTAGCAAAAACTAACTAGATGGGACTGGCGGATGTTGTTTATTTGCCACTTACATCCCTAGTTTCATCTTACCATTTTAATTTCTTTTTGGCTGATGCTGCTTCGAACCATTTAAATATAGTTTGCCATGCTCGGCAATAATTCATCCGTCGTTTACCATGTAAGCTTACTGCCTAGATCATACAATAACTATCTCTTACTGATGTCCAGCGGAAACCTTTCAGGATGTCGTTCACACTAGGACACAATGTACAACCCCAGAATCTATTTGTGGAAGCAGTGTGCCATCCATGTTACCAGATGGTAGCAGTTCAGAGGCAACACCGCAGGAGAGCAGTCTGAGCACAAATATTATAGTGCTTGAGGCTCTACTAGAGGCAGAAAGAGATGGTGTGGCTGCCATGAATGAGGTAATCTTTATCTTGAGGCTGGAAATTACGGAATTAGCGGCACACATTATGCAAGCAACCCAAGAAATGGAGGAAGTAAGAATGTTGCATTTGAAGACGGAGGAGGTCCTGCTGTTTCTGCTATCTGAAGCCCAAGGTAATCCCGGTTCTTCTTTAGATACCCGTTGAAATTGTCATTAGATTATTGTACTTGCATGTTGTGTCATGTCTCTGAATGGATTATGTTGCAAGACCCCCTATGTTGTCCATGTGTTGTAATGATTCGGATTTTTTAGGCGAGGTAATCCTCAGTACTTGTATGATTGACATAAGGTGAACTGTTTTTCGTGTGAGCATATTGTATTGGATGAAATAACTGTTTGACTCAGAGTGTATCCAACCTACTGAATTCGAAGATCACGGCATTTCTAAATCATAATCATATATAAAGGTGGAATAAATCTTTGTTGTGGTTTTGAAGAAATAAATACAAAATGTATAATTATCTGTGGATATTCGTAATCGAATACAAATTGGATTTGAATTTAGTTTGCCAGGTCCCAGGGCAAACGTGAATGCTAATTCTCCCAAGTTTTGAATGAAGCGGCTAAACACCCACTATAATTTGTGGGCTGCCCGAAGCAAGTGTTTGCGAGATGGAAATTACTGTCTACCCCTAACACTTGACATCCTTATCGACCGGATTTACACTGCTGTCGATAGGGGTAGACTAGTAACTTCAATCAGACATGACACGACGGCCTCTGAGCCCATTCAGGCATGGTGGGCGCCAAACATGGGCGGCAAAACACATTTGATTCAAGCTCGTCTGAAAGACATGTGTCTCTTCCTCCATTTCCCCATTCATACACGGTGGGCGGCAAAACAAACTCTCCTCGTCCGAAATCGATGTAGGCTAATATTTTAAATAGGGGCAGATATGTAACTTCCATCAGACGTGACACAACCGCCTACCTGTCAGCCCCGTTCATACACCGTGGGCGGTAAAACACCCTCTCCTCGCCTGAAATAGTTACCGGCAAATATTTGGGAGATGCGAGATTACCGTCCTATCCCCAACCGACGCGATGTCCGAAATTTTAAACGGGGGATAAGTTCGTAACTTTCCCCCATTTCAGAGAAGCGCGTCCCAAAGTTTGAGATCCCCCCTCCCCTCCATTTCCCCATTCATACACCGTCAGCGGCACGACAACCTCCGCACTGCGGCCAGCCTCCTCCGTCCGCCACCCCATCCTCCACCTTGCCGGAGCCGCTACCCCTACCCCATCGTCCACTGCAAGAGATGGACGTCTCTCATCCATGGCGCTGGACCAAGATCCTTTCATCGCCTCCTCTCTCTTCATCGGCACCGTCGTCCACCTTGCCGTTGCCACTCCTACGACCGCCTCGTCCACGGCAACAGGATATATCCTCCGACCCGGCCGTCTGCCGTCTAAAGTCTTCTTCCCCGCCGCTGACAGCCATCGCACCCGCAACACCCTCAACGTATCAGCATAGGCCTACACGGCGTCGCAAGAGAGGTGGTACTCTTCCATATGTGCTTAAGTTATTGATCTCACCCGGAAAATAGATCGTAATTTGTTTACTGTACTTTTCTTGTCCGTACCAAATCGTAGTGGCTAGTTGAAAGGAACATTGGTTGCGAAGTAGCTTTGTCCGGTTTGCACCTTCAGATCCGCCATGGCACGGGCACTATACTCGTAAAGCTTATGGTTTCCCCCCTTTATATTCACTACCATCATCGTAGGTGCTTCGTGTCGTGCTAGCACTGCTCCTCGAGACCTCAACCGAAAGCTTACGTGTTGACATACGAATCTGATATGATGCTCATATCACTAAAACAGAGAACGTTTAATTGGTCACCTAATGTTCCTATATTCGTTTCGAAAAGCATGTGCGCCACCCACTGGTCCAGCTAGTTCCACTTTCCTGATTTTTCTCTTGATGCTTAGGGTTTTCCCCTTTTATCTACTCTACTATGATCTGCGTAGGTGCTTTCTGTCGTACTAGCATTACTCCACCCTTCAAGCTAAACAACACAACACTCAGAATTTGAAAGCTTAGTTGTTCAAATATGATTGTGATATGATACTGATATTAGTTAACCGACACATTTAATTGGTTATCTAAAGGTCCCACTTGAGTTTCCAAATGCATGTCGCGACATATAGAGAGACAGCATAATTGCATTTCTTTGTCACTTGTTGACCGTACTTTCTTGTCCATACCAAATCTTAGTTGTTATTTCAAATCAAACATCGGTTGCTAACTACCCTTTGCGCGGTTTGCAGCTTCAGATCAGCCATCCCACTGCCACGGTCAACACTGTACTCATCATGCTTATGTTTACCCCATTTTATGATGACCACAATCAGCCTACGTGGTTCGTGTCGTAATAGCACTGCTCCACCCATCGAGCTAAACAAGCTTAGTTGTACAAATTCATATCCGATATTATTGCTGATATTAGTAAAACTGAGAGATGTTTAATTGGTTAGCTAAATGTTCCTACTTTAGTTTCGAAATGCATGTGAGCCACATATGGAGAGACCGGAAAGAATAGTAATTCTCTGCGCGCTCTGGTTCATCATGGGTGGCCAACCGACATTGTATTGAAAGACTTGTAATATCTTCAATCTGCTTGCTCTTCTACTCTTCTTTAAGATGATACTCTGCTCTTGCGGTCGACTGGCCAGGTCGAGTTGTTCTCCCTTAGTATATTTTGAATCTGTCAGGTCAGGTCGACTTGTTCTTCTTTACTATATGTTGAAGCTATCATCTGCGAAGTGTCATCACTTCTGGAGCTCTCATATTTTGAATAGTAGGCCACATTATATTAATGCACACAACAAATTACAGCATGCATGGCATCTTTTAAAAGAATTGCAGAGATAGCACAAAGGGGTTTACAGGGAGGCAGTATTGGATTAGAATCACTTCTGCATTACAAAGAAAATCTCACTTGTTTTTATGTTTTCATGCATGTCAGATATTGAACATTATCAAAATGAATATGAGAATGGGCGCACGAGAGGAATATTGTGGAACGATCCAGTGGCTAACAAACTTGGCATGGTGGAGGATGTCCTATCTTATTCACCAATCAAGGTGCTCGTTCTAACTTTGCAAAGTTGTATTGGTCGCACATATTTTGCATCTGACCTCTTGCATTACTTCTACTTTGTTACACCATCTGCTCAGTTTAAGCATCATATATGAGTATATGCCATACCTATCTATTTTCTGTACCTATTCCATGTGTCGTCACACTATTTTTTTCCAGTCAAATGTTGTTCTTTCGTAATAGATGTCCAAAAGGAAGAGGGTGAGTGCAGATCCTCAAGGAGTACAAACTAGGTATTTGGAAAAGGTAGTGATACCTATTAAATTAGATAGATCAGCAGCCACAGAAAACACAGGCCCAACTGTACCACACTTTACCCCTACTCCAGTGGCCAAACCCCTATTAGAACTGCTGGGAGCCCAGCGTCAAGTACTGTCTATGATATCAATTCAAAATTTGAACTCCTAAATTTCTTCTTGTGCCTTACCTTCTCTCTTGTATGAAAACTAATTTCAGATGAATTTCCTTGCTCAAAGGATCAGACGATCTCAAAACAATAATGGGCTCTGCATTGCTCTTGTCAGTACCTCTCTCCCTTTTGCCTTGTAAAACTGTACTTAATTAATTGCTATTTGATTATGTATCATCAGTCTGCACCTGAGCTTCATTATCCTCTGTTTCTTCCAATATTATTTGATCTATATTTACTCTCTGCAAAATGTAGAATAATGGCAACGCTTATAAAGAATTTTCTTTGGGGATTTTATTGAATTATCCTTCCATCAACATGGAGAAGGGCTTTGTCCAGCCCGTGTTAACATGTAATGTAAGTTCATCCTTCTCAAGCCTTAAAACATTATTCTAGTATAGATTTGGACAGGCATCGTTTCCTCCACTGCTGTTTGCTTTACTGTTTACATCTGATTGGATGTTTGCAACAACTATCAGTTTCAAATTGTAGTTGTAAAAACATGTTCCTTATGCAGAACAGATCCATTTATTTGCTTATATAATTGTGAAACCTGTTACATGTCTCCTTGTTTCTCTTTCAGACTCGTATCTCTTACGCTAGGCAGAACTTTAGGGAAGATAGTGAGCCAAACCATCTTGAGGACAGCGAGATGACCCCAAGGTCCGGTCTTGATGAAGACAGTGAGTTGAAGCTACTCACCAGCAGGTGTGAGACAACTTCTGTGCAGTCGCTGCGTCAATCAGTTCAACTTCTTCAGTCTCAACTTAAAGCGGAAAGGCTTGCTTAAGCTCAGCTCCGACTTGAAGTCAAAGATGCAATGAAGATGTCAGAGGACTGTCGTGCGCACCATCATGCCTTAAATCTAGTGTTGATGCATCTATCGTTGACACAACTGAGGTCTACTCAGCTTCTTCAGCTGTTTGGGGGGCCCGACGTGGCCAGGCCTAGTGCCTTCTGAAGTGCTCTCAGTTTTGTATATTCTTTTGTCGGCGCGTTTATTTGCACTGGTGGTGAACTTTGATGCCCAGTGGACGTAATATGTGTGATAGCCGTGATAGCCTAGCGTAAGTTGCTTGCTTATTTATTTCCTTGTTGTCTTGTTTATTTGTTTGCTTGTAGTCATTGCAGTTCTTTTTCCGTGGTTTGCTAGTGGCTGCAATAACCTATTTTTTAAAACTAGGCCACAATAACCATGGGCTAATATTTACTGTAGTGACACTGGGCCTCCTACGGGCCGTAGAAACAGTGGGCCTTCTACGGGCCGTAGAAACAGTGGGCCTTCTACGGGCCGTAGAAACAATGGGCCTTCTACGGGCCGTAGAAACAATAGGCCTTCTATGGGCCATATCATCAATAGGCCTTATACGGGAAGTATGATCGATTGGGCAAACATGGGCCAATAACAGGCCGCATTATGGCCGTAAACGGGCTAGAGTTGGAATCGTCCGTTCATGGGCCGACCATAACGGGCCATCGTTAATAGGCCGTATTTGATGACGCTATGAAAATGGCCCAACGTATTAACGGACCACAAACGGGCCGACTGTAACCACGGGCTGAATTTGGCCCACAAGCAGAAAATGATAGTAACGGGCCGTAAGTAAACGAATGCTGGAAATGAGCCCAAGAATAAATGGGCTCTGAGAAGGCCAAAAGATAACATGGGCTGGAAACGGCCCAACGGAAGATACACTGTTCATTATGGGCCAGTTTCAGCACGGGCCATTAATGGGTGTAAAGTGATACACTGTTCATTACGGGCCAGTTTCACTACGGGCTGTTAATAGGCCAAGATTTACATAAGGCCTCATATGGGCCGAAAGACGTCATGGGCCATACATGGGCCAGAAGTGAAAACGGGCTGGAATCATATTGGGTGGCCCAGATGACGCTACTGGGCCTAATTCAGATAGGGCGTAACGGGCCTTGGGTTAGCGGGCTGTAAATGGGCTATATGCGAACATGCCGTTAACAGGCTTTACATGGGCCGGCCCGCCACCTTTTGACCAACTCAAACGGGCTGGCCTTTTCACAGGAATGGGCCTCTGTTGGGCCGTGCCACGTGTCGACGTATCATAGGCGCCTTCTGTCCAATGAGTGGATGACATCTGTCCCAACGATGAGCCGACACGTGTTTCCTCCACCCAATGATGATTTTACATGTGGAAAATCCCCATTGGTCACGGCTGTTAACGGGTTATCGGATCCAAAACCCGACCCGATAGCTTAACGGCGTTCCGTTACGGTGGATGCCACGTGTCCGTCACCCTTCACGAAAGCACTTCTGTGACGCGGGATTTATCGTCATGGAAGTGGACACTTCTGTGATGATAATTTTGGTAATCTCATGGAACACTTCTATGACAGCACAGGTATGACTATCTTGATTCGGTCATCAAATCGTCTTGGATGTACATGGATGATAGAAAATGCAACCTACTGCGACAAACACGTATCATCACGGAAGTGTATTTTTTTGTAGTGCTTGCAGCTGCTTGAAGATGCTAGTCTTCGATAGGCTAGGCCTTCCCTCTATTCTGGCACTCTGCAGTTCAATCCACAGATACAGCCCTTCCATTTGATACCAATGCATACTTAGTATAGATCTGATGCTTGCGAGTACTTTGGATGAGTACTCACGGTTGCTTTGCTACCCCTTTTCCCCCTTCTTCCTTCTTTCCGGTTGTCGCAACCAGATGGTGGATCCTTGGAGCCAGATGCCACTGCCAACGGATTCTGCTACATGGAGACCGCCGACGACCAGGAGTAGTTAGGAGGTCCCAGGCAGGAGGCCTTGCCTCTTCGACCGTGTTGCTTTTGTGCTAGCCTTCTTAAGGCATCCTTGTTTAACTTATGTCTGTACTCAGATATTGTTGCTTCCGCTGACTCTTGTGTATCGAGCTTGTATTCGAGCCCTCGAGGCCCTGGCTTGTAATATGAAGCTTGTATTATTTTAATTTGTGTCTAGAGTTGTGTTGTGATTTCTTCCAGTGAGTCCCTGATCATGGTCCTACACATTTGCGTGCATGATTAGTGTACGGTCAAATCGGGGGCGTCACACAGAGTTTGTAAAAGTTTTTCTTTATCACTTTCAGTTTATCAACTGAATTGCTTGAGGACAAGCAATGGTTTAAGCTTGGGGGAGTTGATACGTCTCCGTCGTATCTACTTTTCCAAACACTTTTGTCCTTGTTTTGGACTCTAACTTGCATGATTTGAATGGAACTAACCTGGACTGACGTTGTTTTCAGCAGAATTGCCATGGTGTTATTTATGTGCAGAAACGAAAGTTCTCGGAATGACCTGAAACTCCACGGAACTAATTTTTGGAAAATAATAAAAATACTGGAAGAAGAATCCACGTCAGGGGGGCCTCCACCTGTCCACGAGGGTGGGGGGCACGCCCCCTGCCTCGTGGGCCCCCTGACGCTCCACCGACCTCAACTCCAACTCCAACTCCATATATTCGTGTTCGGGGAGAAAAAAATCAGAGAGAAGGATTCATCGCGTTTTACGAAACGGAGCCGCCGCCAAGCCCTAAAACCTCTCGGGAGGGCTGATCTGGAGTCCATTCGGGGCTCCGGAGAGGGGAATTCGTTGCCGTCGTCATCATGAACCATCCTCCATCACCAATTTCATGATGCTCACCATCGTGCGTGAGTAATTCCATCATAGGCTTGCTGGACGGTGATGGGTTGGATGAGATTTATCATGCAATCGAGTTAGTTTTGTTAGGGTTTGATCCCTAGTATCCACTATGTTCTGAGATTGATGTTGCTATGACTTTGCTATGCTTAATGCTTGTCACTAGGGCCCGAGTGCCATGATTTCAGATCTGAACCTATTATGTTTTCATGAATATATGTGAGTTCTTGATCCTATATTGCAAGTCGATAGTCACCTACTATGTGTTATGATCCGGCAACCCCGAAGTGACAATAATCGGGATCACTCCCGGTGATGACCGTAGTTTGAGGAGTTCATATATTCACTATGTGTTAATGCTTTGGTCCGATACTCTATTAAAAGGAGGCCTTAATATCCCTTTGTTTCCGCTAGGACCCCGCTGCCACGGGAGGGTAGGACAAAAGATGTCATGCAAGTCTTTTCCATAAGCACGTATGACTATATTCAGAATACATGCCTACATTACATTGATGAATTGGAGCTAGTTCTGTGTCACCCTATGTTATGACTGTTACATGGTGAACCGCATCCGGCATAATTTTCCATCACCGATCCAATGCCTACGAGCTTTTCACATATTGTTCTTCGCTTATTTACTCTTCGGTTGGTACTGTTACAATCACTACAAAACCCAAAAATATTACTTTTGTTACCGTTACTGTTACTTCTATATTACTTTGCTACTAAATACTTTGCTGCAGATATTAAGTTATCCCGGTGTGGCTGAATTGACAACTCAGTTGCTAATACTTGAGAATATTCTTTGGCTCCCCTTGTGTCGAATCAATAAATTTGGGTTGAATACTCTACCCTCGAAAACTGTTGCGATCCCCTATACTTGTGCGTTATCAGGGGGCACGCCCAGGGGGGTAGGCGCGCCCCCACCCTCGCGAACAGGTTGTGGGCCCCCTGGTCTTGATTCTTTCGCCAATATTTTTATTAATTCCAAAAATAATCTCCGTGAAGTTTCAGGTCATTCTGAGACCTTTTATTTCTGCACAAAAATAACACCATGGCAATTCTGCTGAAAACAGCGTAAGTCCGGGTTAGTTCCATTCAAATCATGCAAGTTAGAGTCCAAAATAAGGGCAAAAGTGTTTGGAAAAGTAGATACAATGGAGACGTATCAGTTTGCGTGTTCGTTTTTACTTGAGGGTTAGGTGTGACGCGGGCGTGAGCAGTTGCATTTTGAGCGTAATATAGGCAGACAACAGAGTCATTTCACTATTCCCCTTCCCTTCAATTTTTAGTGAGCTTCTACCCGAAACACCCCCCTCCAAAGTGAAATAAGTTAAGCCCAAGCCCATAACTAAAAAATGACTTCTTTACATCTTTTATGGCTTATTTTGACAATAAGCCCTGAAAAGGCGGAATCGAACTGGCCCTTAACCTGCAATTCAATTGTGCGTGCAATGATGAATCACCCCTGCCTACTATAGTGTACATTTACGCATCATCATACATGGCATAACCTAATACATATGCATTGCATTATAGAATCTGGAATATGCAATGTTTATGTTAGTTCATACGTTGCACATGATGTTGAAATTCCCCTTAAATCTGGTCAGTCAAGTGATGGTCTTTAAGCCTCCTTCTTTGCTTCTTTTCTTGATATGTAAGATTTGCTCACACATCTGTTCAATTGTTGTTTGCATCAGCCAACCATACTAGGATTGTTTGCTTTGATTACTTGCTGTTCTTGACCTAACACTCTAACAGAGCTTGTCAACGATTTAAAAACTAAGGGCTGCTGTAGTGGGGCCTTGTCTAACTCATAGGTGACATAAATGTTTGGCCGTACACTAAAGTAGGCTCTCCAAGAGTACCTGGAGATCCAGTTCGAAGGTATGCCTATTTTTTACATAGTGCAGACATAGTAAATCCTCATTTCATTGTGTGCAAGTGCAAGAGATGTGGCATGTTTCATTATGTGGTATTGTTTTGTTATAATCTCAACCTTTTGTGTTGTTCACAGACAGGAAAGTATGCATATTTATCTTCCAAGGAGACGAGTAACTAGTTTGTGTGGCCTTGCAGAGGGTGTGCAATGAAGATAAGATTGCGGATTTCCAAGTACAAGATGTTAGGAAGGAGCTTGTAATGCCCGTATAACTAAGCTACAGTAATCCTCTGCTAATGAGCCACGTCACCGCTGTTACTGTTGCCAATCTCGCTTAGATTCAAATTGGTTTGAATTCATATTTAAATTAAAGTCAAAAAATAAAAGTTTTCAAATGTCAAAACTAAAATGTGCAAACCGTGGCAAATATTTCATAAGTATTATTGGTGGAGAAACCAAATTTTTATAAAAATGTTAAAGTGCTAAAAATAATTAGATCAGTGGCTTAAACAATTATATAAATGCCTTTTATAATTTCTAAAATATCAAACTATTTTGTTTCGGGGTAAAACTTTTTGTGGCAGTAGCATATTTAGTAACTTTAATTTAGGTGCTGATTAGGTATTTAATAAAACCAAAATGAATAGATAGTAAAATAGAAAAGTAAATGTATAGAACAATAAAAACAAAAAAATAAATAAAATAACAAAACCCCTCCGCCCTAGTGGACCTTGGCCACTTGGCCCACCTAACCACCAGGCCGGCCACTTCCCCCGCTACCCCTCCCTCCCTATTCACGGGGGGGTCATGGGCATGCCCGATGCCCCCCACGGCACCGGTCGACGCCGTGGCGGCCATCCGCCGGCGAACCCCCGCCTACAAATAAGGCCGGTGCCCCTCCCTCGGCAAACCCTAGCCCTAACTCCCTCCGCACTCTCCCACTCCGCCACGATCTGGACACCCGCGGCGCCCTGTCGCCGCCACCTGACACCGAAGCTCCCCGTCGTCAACCCGTCCCCGACCGCCTCCACGACCACGCGCGCGAAGACGGCGCTTGCCGCCCCGACGCTGTTCGTCCTCGCTGTGGCCGCCTCGTCATCTCTGGCCTCCTCCCGGGAGAACTCCGTCGATTCCGGTCACCCTGCTGCTACTAACCTGTCGCCGGCCTCCGTGAGACACCCAATGAGCTCCCGCTCCCTTCCCTCCCTTGCTCGTCTTCAGTCACCCGTAGCCGTAGACGTCGTTGCCTCGACCGCCCGCGTCGTCCGTCCCACTGCATTGGCCACACCCGCCGGCGAGCTCAGCCGAGCACGGTGTCGTGCTCAGCTCGCTCCTCACAGCCTAGCGCCGTCAGCCACTTGCCGTGCTGTGCCCCGTGGCACCGTCCTCACTGTCGCCCGAGATGGCCGCTGCCCTGCTCTCACGTCCCTGCCTGCGTGCGCCCGTCCGCTTGCGCCGTGGCCGCCCTCGCCCGCGCCCTGCTCGCTTCGTACTAGCCGCACGCCCGCCTTGTCGCGGCTCCCGCCCGGCCACTTCGCCGCCTCCGCTGCCTCGCCCGCGACGCACTGGCCTCTAGCCATCGCCGGCCTCCCCCGACGCAGCCCCTGCAGCCACCTGTACGCCTGGCCTTGCCCCGACCCCGCATTGGCCTCGGCTCCTTCTCGCACGCGCCACAGCCCCCGCGCTCACCGCCGCGTGCCTCCTCTGCCGACCGCGCCATGGCCGGCCCCTGCCTACTGCTACTACTACCTTCTACTGCTTCCGCTAGCCATTGCCGTCGGCTACTGCTACTGCTGGCCATGGCCGAGCGGCCGTGCGTGTGTGTATGTGTGTTGTGCGTGCGTGGAGTGTGTGTGTGCGTGCAGTGTGTGTGGCCGCGCCCACCTCCGGCCTCGCCGCTGCCGCTCTGCCCGCTGCACTCTGCTGCCGCACCTCTGCTAAAGTAATGTTCAGTTACTGTACCAGTAGCCAGCTTTGCAACTATTACATTGACTAGCCCTCTTGACAGCCCCTAAACTGCGGCTAAACAACTCTTAACAAGAGTAAGAATAATATTGGTAGGTAGTACACTTGTCAAAGCTCAAATGTTTCCATTGGACCAAATCAATTTGATGCATGGATTAATTCCTATGAAAATCACAAAATGCTATCTTTTCTCAACAGAAAACAGAATTAACGCCTAGCACCGTGTGTGCGTTTGTGTATTCTGTGTGTGTGGTGGCCGGCCGGGTCTCTGTTAGCTAATTAGTACTCCTACTACTTAGTATAATCAGTGGTAAGGCATAGTGCAAATGACAGGTGGACCCCCCTCTAAATATCCACTTAAAATGCAAGATATGTGTGAAAGACACGTGGGCCCCATCTACAGTTTTGACCAGTCAACACTCAAACGGTTGACTGCACTGTTGACTGAGTCAACAGGGACCCCCGGACCCACTGTCAGCCTCCGGTGGCCCTGCTGTGTGCACTCTGCTGGGTGCACATAGCAATTTCACCTTTTAATTCGAAGTAATAATAATTTCATAATATTGTTTAAACTTTGAAAATTCATAGAAATTAAACCGTAACTCGGATGAAATAGTTTAATACATGAAAGTTGCTCAGAACGACGAGACGAATCGGCATACGCCCTCCGTTCGTCTGTCACACGCCCCTAGCATAGCAAACATCAAACCTTTCCCCTTCGTTTCATCTGTCCGAAAATGCCAAACTTCGGGAAAGCATTCTCGGATGTTATCCCCTTCACTTGTAACGTGTATTACCGCGTTAGAACACGTCTAGCTCTGCCCGTTGTCCTGTTATGCACTTGCTTGCTATGTATTTACTGTTTCTCCCCCCTCTTCTCTTCGGTAGACCCCGAGACCGTTGCTGATGCCCCTGTGATCGACTATGTCGACGACGACCCCTTCTTCCCTTTCAGCGGAGCTTCCAGGCAAGCCCCCCTTTGATCATCCCGATATCGCACATTCCATTCTCTCATGCTTGCATTAGATTTTGTAACTGTAGTTGATTGCTCCTATTCTGATGCATAGCCTGCTTTTGTACCTGCTATTGTTACCTACCGGCTTACCCTAAACTGCTTAGTATAGGTTGGTTAGAGATCCATCAGTGACCCCCTCCTTGTCCTTGTTGCCCCTGCTTCATCATCGATGACTCGATTAATGTGATCGACGACAGAGCCTGACACCTCACATCACATCACGCCCCTTTTTGTTGCTCAACTCTGTAGAGTTACCATCGAGTGCCGAGGGTGGAACCTCTTACATCACTCCTGATGAGATCTCTGTAGTGTAGCTATTCGGTCGTGGTCAATGAGGGTGATTTCCTCTTTCACCATTCCCGATATGGCTCTGTCGTGCAACACCTCAAGTGTGAAACTCGAGGGCGGTCCCTCTTACGTTCACCTTGATGATTACATTGAGTGGAATCCACCGGGGGTGATTCCTTGGGTTTTTTCCCTTGATGTCTGGACACATAGTTACCTTGACCTTACTTGAGACCGTTGTGAAAGCCGGGCGGGCCCGGACACTACCCGTGCGATGTGATGGTGGCGGCCGGCTGTTTAGCGGTATCACTCAGGAGGGGTGATAGCACCGGACTTAACCCGACAGCCGTCACTACTTTTAATTGTTAATGCACTAACAGGTTTGGGTATTTGTTCTGATTTATCCTTTGGCCTTTATGCACTAACCACCACGTGAGAATAGATATGGGTCACGGCGTCGCAGTATCAGCCGAAGCTTTGTCAGACGTCTAGTTCAGCATGGCGGCACAGTCGGATCGTGCTGGCCATCGGCGGCGGTGCTGGTATCCACCCTGCGCGCAACGACCCGGAGTGCAACGGGTGATGGCCCCAAGCCCCCGGGGCCCTTATAGGATGTAGACCGGCGGCGACCTCTCTGCTGAGCCTAGGTAGGGCTGCGACGTGTTGATCTTCCATGGCCGGGTATTGACCCCAGAAAGGTGTCCGGCCAGAGTGATCGAGCGTGTTGGGTAACGTGGTGCACCCCTGCCGGGAAGAAATATATTCGAATACCGTGTCCACGGTACTGGACGTTCAGACTTGTATCCTGATCTTATATAACTAGAAATGGATACTTGATACTTGTGATGGGTATGTGGCCCCGAGATTGCTTCCTCGCAGCGAGTCGAGGAAGGATCTCTAAGCCTTAATACTACAACATGCTTGTTAATTATAAAATGCTATTCTTTACTCTTCTACATGGTGCAAAATGCTTGGAGCTGCTTGAAGATGCTAGTGTTCGATAGGCTAGGCCTTCCCCTCTATTCTGCCATTTCGTAGTTCAGTCCACAGATATAGCCCTTCCATTTGATACCAATGCATACTTAGTATAGATCTGATGCTTGCGAGTACTTTGGATGAGTACTCACGGTTGCTTTGCTACCCCTTTTCCCCATTCCTTCTTCTTTCTGGTTGATGCAACTAGATGGTTGATTCCTGGAGCTACATGCCACCGCTGACGGATACTGCTACTTGGAGACCGCCGACGACCAGGAGTAGTTAGGAGGTCCCAGGCAGGAGGCCTTGCCTCTTCGATCGTTGTTGTTTTTGTTCTTGCCTTCTTAAGGCAGTCTTGTCTAACCTTATGTCTATACTCAGATATTGTTGCTTCTGCTGACTCTTGTGTATCGAGCTATGTATTCGAGCCCCCGAGGCCCCTGGCTTGTAATATAAAGCTTGTATTATTTCTATTTGTGTCTAGAGTTGTGTTGTGATATTTTCCCGTGAGTCCCTGATCTTGATCGTACACATTTGTGTGTATGATTAGTGTACGATCGAGTCAGGGGCATCACAAGTTGGTATCAGAGCCGACTGCCTGTAGGATCCCCCTTTCCAACTCCTTGGCAGAAGTTGAGTCTAGTCTTTGAAAAACTGTTTTACTAACATGGCTGTGTGGCTTACGGGCCCATGTCGCCAATGGGTGGTATTAGGATCATTTACTCCTCAACCTTTACTCTGGGACTCTAATCTCTCTTCTATTCGGGTTAAATGATTTTGCTATCTCTAACAATAGGATCTCGTGATCACATCCATCCATCCAACCGAGTACCCCTTGACTACTTGTTTGGGCGCCGTTGGATGCCCGTCGGAGTTCACTTTAGTAAATTCCTCCTTGGCGGTGCCGAGCACGCTCGGGCGCCGGTCCTTCCATTGCCTCTTTGGTTGGCTGCCATCTGTGTGTGCGCCGCCATCATCAGTGGTGGCATCCTCGGCGGCACCATCAGTGGTGTCATCCCCGATGCCACTAGGGGTTGTGTAGTCAGGATCGGTGTCTTCCACGGTGTCCTCATAGCGGTGAGGTTCTTCCTCCAGCTCCTGGGACAGCTCCCAGAATTGCTTGCCGCCCGAACCACCGGCCTCATCGTTGTGGGCCATGTTTCGCTCTAAATAGGAAAAAAAGTTTGGTAAAAAAGTTGGTTATTGTCAAGGAACAAGATCATGGTCTCATCATTTAGGGTTTGTCGACACCGAGGCATCCTAAAAGCTAAGCTTTTATCATTTAGGGTTTGTCGACGCCAAGACACCCTAAAAGCCTAAGCTTTCATCATTTAGGTTCTTATCGACACCGAGGCACCCTAAAAGCCAAGGTTTTATAATTTAGGGTTTGTCGACGCCAAGGCACCCTAAAAGCTAAGCTGGGAAGGAGAATTCTAAGTTGGGCCTAATCAGTTGGCTCTATTGCCACCTATGGTATAATGCAGCAAGAATAAAGGGGCAGTTGATCCTACTTAATTAAGTACTAAGACCCCGGCCCATGCATTAGTCACAAGTACCCCATATGTCCTATTTTTAGCAAAGTCATGCTAAAATTCACGGAAAATTTCAGCATGACCTTTGCTGAAAATAGGACATATGGAGTACCCGAATTTGCCGGAACGGAAGTTAATCGACATTCCAGCAAACTCAAGGGCCTCTCGGGGTACCTGCAAAATCATCATGACACGATGGTCGGAGACAAAACCCAGCAAACTAGCAAAGTTACTACAGAAATTGTTTTCTGTAAAAGATGATCATCATCTTTACAAGTCTTTCTCAATGTGATCACAAGTAATTCAGAGGCATCACAAGTAATTCAGAGCATCACAAGGCATTAGTAGTTCAGTACATGAACAAGTTTTACAAAGCACATCAATATGTACTGTATGTCATTGTGGAGTGATATACAATATGTTACAGCAAAGAAACAGCTTAATCCATGCCTGTTGATGTTCTTGCTGAACTTTATGACAGTATATACAACAACTTATCCTAAATGTGGCTAGAACTGCAGATTTAAAAATTAAAGGACACAAACTCAAGCAAGCTTCCTGAACAATACCCTGACAGAAAACATAGGACAAGCAATTAATTTATATAACCAGTAAGAACAAGGGGATGATTTTAGCAAGTTAAGTGCAGCTCTAGCACCCTGTGAACCAACAGAGTGTGGGTCACCACAGATTCTGTAGTCAAAAACCTTCAGGACAAAGTGAAAATAGTTACAATATGCTTGCAAGTAATTTTTCTGTAACTAAGGCACAATATGCTTGCAAGTAAATCACAATATGCTTGCAAGTAATTTTTCTGTAATAGTCTTGCCCCTATTTGAAGGACAAGCAAATAGATACAATGGATAACTTTGGCACAATCCTATGGCACAATCCTCTGACTAATTCATCACTGTAGGCTAGCATGAAACACACTCTTCCAAAAAAGCCTAAAATTCCACTATTATTGCCTGTAAAAAAGCCTAAAATCCACTAGTATTGCCTCTAAAAAAGCCTTAAAAGTCCACTATTATTGACAATCAAAATATGATCTGAACTGTAAGGAGTTAACTGAAAAATGAGTGTTAACTGAAGTTTTCCAGTACAGATCATAACTGAAGTTATTCAGAGAATATTGTTTCTCTTGATCAGCATCCGAACCTTACTAATTGTATTCTACTTGTCAACTTTGTTTCCCAAATACTTAAATGTTAGCTTAAGTGATGGAACAACGAATTCTTGTTGCTGGTATGAACTCTGAACATGCAAATGCTGTCTATGATGATCTGATTCATGTGAATTTTCTAGTCCATAATGGTCAGCAAATAGTAGCATCCAACTGCTTAGCTCTAGCTTGTCAATGACATTGTATTCTTTTTTTTGTTATTAGCGTATCCTCCATTGTCAGACTGTTCAATCTTGACAAGAAACATGAGCTGCTAATTCTTGAAGAAAAGGTGTAGCCTATGTACTGCAATTGAACATCTTGAATAAATGAGAAAAGTTCATCTAGGCTGTAGCTTATGTACTGCAATTGATGTATTGATACAGACGGAAATGGAGTATGTTATGTGCTGCTTATAACTAAGTTATGTGCTGTTATTACCTCTTTACATGTGAGATTATGTGTTGTCATTGCCTCTGGACATGTGGGATCATGTAGAGAGGGGAAACTGACTTAACCTCGGGAGGGATGAAGGAGGGAGGAGGAGAGGTACCTGGGCGGGCGCGACCGGTCGCCGGAGGGGTCGGGGTCGGGGTTGGGGTCGGGGTCGGCGGCGGCGTCGAAGGGATGGCTCGAGGGCGTCTGAGCTTGTCCGGGTCCTCATAGTCGAAGAGGAAGACGGCGGCGGTCCTCCTGGGCGCCTCGGTTGGTCGTGGGGAGGCCGGCGGCCATGTGCTTCGCGGGTCGGCGTGGGGGCAGCGGCGCGGGGGAGCTGCAGTGGTGGGGGCGCGGGGCCGCGGGGGCGGCGGGGGTGGAGTCCGACGGGGGTCGGGGCGGCGGCATCGTGGGTCGGGGCAGCGTGCGGGTGGATCTGGCGAGGGAGAGGGACGAAGGGGATCTGGCGAGGGAGAGGGAGGAATTAGCTAGGGGGGAAGCTTACTAATGGCGCACCCCGCAGCAGTGCACCATTAGTATGTTTTTTTAGATAGCAATGGCGCACCCACAATCGGTGCGCCATTAGTAATCTTTTTTTTATATAGCAATGGCGCACCAGCCAGAGGTGCGCCATTAGTAATCTTTTTTATATAGCAATGGCGCACCAGCCAGAGGTGCGCCATAAGTAATTTTTATTATTATTTTTTGTTGCATCTATTTAGAAAATGAATTTGAATATGAAACAGTAATAATTTTTTATAAAAACAGTAATAATTTTTAAAAAATATCATCAAATTTGTTATTTGAAAATATTTATGAATATGAAAAAATATCATCAAATTTATTATTTGAAAATATCATCAAATTTGTTATTTGAAAATATAATCAAATTTGTTTTTTTTGCAATTTTTGTTGTATTCATTTGTGACGGTGGACCGGGCCGGGGAGGGTGCAGGGGAGGGTGCGGGGGGTCGTCGGCGGCGGTGGAGCGGGGGAGGGTGCGGTGGGTCGTCGGCGGCGGAGGAGCGGGGTAGGGTGCGGTGGGTCGTCGGCGGCGGTGGAGCGGGAGAGGGTGCGGTGGGTCGGCGGCGGCGGCCGGTGGAGCGGTCCGGGGAGGGTGCGGGGGAGGGGTGCGGTGGGTCGTCGGCGGCGGTGGAGCGGGGGAGGGTGCGGGGGGTCGGCGGCGGCGGCCGGTGGAGCGGGGGAGAGGGTGCGGGGGGTGCTCGGCGGCGAGGGGGACCGGATCTGGCGAGGTGGGATAGCGATCGAGATGGAGGGGGATCGAGATCGAGTGTCCATGAAATTTAAAAATATTCATGAGTTCAAAAAGTGCCCATGAAATACAATCGAGAAATGAAGGCTACAATTTAAATACAATCGATCTTAGCTAGCTATCTGTTCACAATCTTCTTGCCCTTATTTTTCGTAAATGGAGTTCTTCTCTTGAACGGACGTCCTTTAGGTAGGGTGGTCCTGCTTCTTCTTGTGGTGTATGCTGATACTTCATCGTCGTCCTCATGTTCCATCTTCGGGTCGCCTTACTTGTCGAAGTCTTGCTCATTGGCGACTCCATCCATTCTGATGATCTTCCTTTTGCCTCTCCTCACGACAACACGACTGGGCTTTGACGGGTCGGTAATGAAGAAGCATTGGTCCACTTGGGAAGCCAGTACCCATGGCTCATTTTTCGCGGTGACGTTCGCGCCTGCGGTCTTGGATTTGGCTTCGGGTATAACCATGGTGGTGAAATACCGGTCTTCTTTTATGACGCTCTTGGCCCATCTGACACGGAACATTGGGACCTTCTCTCCAGCGTAGCTCAGCTCCCAGATCTCCTCGATCCTTCCGTAGTATCTGTCCTTGTCGTTACCGGCGTAGGATTCCATCGTTACCCCGGAGTTCTGATAACCATCGCTCTTCATGTCCTTGTCCTCGGTGTAGAATGTGTAGCCATTGATATCGTACGCCTCATACGTCATCAGGTTGTGCTCGGCGCCCTGCGACAAGGCGAATATGAGTTGTTCTTCCGCGGAAGAATCCTCATGTAAAGGGTACGACAGAAGCTTCTGCTTGAACCAACGCGTGAAACATGAGTTGTGCTCTTTGATTATATCTCCGTCCGTCCTCTGTTGGCCTCGGTTATTGTACGTCTTCTCAATAAAGGTTTTGTGCTCTACCACCCAAGGATCGACCACGTCTATGTGTTGTAGCGCGACTAGGTTTGCTCTTTCAAAGTCGGCGAGTCGACCCTCGAAGTCGACATGCATTTCGCGGCGACCCTCACGGTGACCCCATCCAGCAAGCCTGCCGAGGTGCCTGTTGACGGGCAGACCAACGGGGTTCTCGATGCCTAGATAATTCATGCAGTAGGAGATGCACTCTTCGGTCAGAAAGCCCCTGGCTATGCTTCCCTCTGGACGTGACATGTTGCGAACGTATCCTTTGATGACACCATTCATCCTTTCGAACGGCATCATGCTGTGCAGGAACGTCGGCCCGAGTTGGATGATATCCTCCACGATATGGACCAGCAGATGCACCATAACGTCGAAGAATGCGGGCGGGAAGTACATCTCAAGCTCGCATAGTATCACCACGATCTCTTCCTCTAGCCTTCTGAGTTGCCTCACGCCAACCGACTTCCGAGAGATGACGTCGAAAAAATTGCATAGGCCAAATAGCGTTTCACGGACATGCGTGTCCATGATCCCATGGATTGCAGCTGGAAGTATCTGCGTCATCAGCACGTGACAGTCGTGAGAGTTCATCCCGCTGAACTTCTGCTTCGCTGAGTCTAGGTATCTGCTTATCTTCCCCGCGTAACCGTAAGGAAGTTTTACTCCTACGAGGCAGGTGAAAAACTGATCGATCTCCTCCTGACTTAGAGTGAAGCACGCGGTAGGGAAGTCATTTCCGGTCTTCTTGGCCTTTTTGCATTTGCGACGACTTTCCGTGTCCTGCTTCGCCTCATCATCATCATCATTAGCGTGAAGCTCCTCCCTGATGCCCATTGATTTCAAGTCTGCCCTTGCTTTCGGCCCATCTTTGGTCCTCTCTGGCCTGTTGAGCAGGGTACGAAGCAGACTCTCGCACACGTTCTTCGTGATATGCATGACATCAAGGCTGTGAGGCACATGCTGGATCTTCCAGTACGGCAAGTCCCAGAAAACAGACCTCGTTTTCCATACCTTCAGCAGCGGCTCTGGCGCCTTTCGCTTCTTTCCCAGCTCTGGTGCCTTTTGCTTCTTTCCCGGCAGTGGGCAATCTTTCCAATTTTTCAACAGCTCGTCTATTTCCTCGCCGCTCCTCGTACGCGGGCGTCTTCGGGGTGCAGTTTCACCATCGAACAGATCCTTGCGTTTCCTCCACGGGTCATCGTCGCGAAGCCACCTTCGATGTCCCATGAACACGGTTTTCGAAGACCCGGGATCTCTATCTAGCTGGCGATACGTTGTGTCATCCATGCACCTGATGCATCCAGAAAATCCGTGGACCACCTGCCCCGCGCGATATCCGTAACCGAGATAGTCGTGCACCGTCGTGAGCAGTGCGGCTCTCATAGGGAAATATTCTTTGTCTACGGCGTCCCACGTATTGGCTGGCATTTTCCACAGCGTGTCTAGCTCCTCTTTTAGCAGCCCCAGATACAGATTGATGTTGTTCCCTGGTTGTTTCGGCCCTTCAATTAGCATACTCATGTGAATGTACTTCCTCTTCATGCACAACCAGTGGGGAAGGTTGTACATCCACACAAACACACGCCAGGTGCTATGTGTGCCTCTCTGGCTGCCAAACGGATTGACTCCATCGGTGCTCGCGCCCAGCACAATGTTCCTTGGATCCTTCCCAAATTCTGGGTGTTCGAAGTTCAACGCTTGCCACTGGCTCCCACCCTTAGGGTGACTCAGCATCTTGTCTTTTTTATTTATCTCCGGATCATTCGCGTCATCTTCTCGCTTCTTCTCCTCCCTATCCGCGTGCCAACGCAGGAGCTTTGCTACCTTAGGGTCTGCGAAATACCGCTGCAGACGAGGAGTGATCGGAAAGTACCACACCACTTTTCGAGGAGCTTTCTTCCTGTTCTTGTATCGAGTGACGCCGCACACCGGACATATGGTAGACTCCGCATGCTTGTCCCGATAAATGATGCAATTGTTCATGCACACATGGTATTTCACGTGCGGTAAATCCAGAGGACACATGATTTTCTTCGCCTCCTCGAAACTGGTCGGGCACTTGTTCCCCTTGGGAAGACGTTCGTGCCAGAATGACATGTTCTCGTCGAAGCATGTGTCGGTCATTTTGTGTTTTAATTCATCTCCAGAGCCATGAGCGTTACTTTCAGGCGGGTATCCTCGGGCCTGCATCCTTCATACAATGGAGTAACCGCGTCTATCTCCAGTTGATCCAGCTTGGCTTTCTCTCGGGCGGCAGCTCTTGCGTTATCCGTCTGCTTGAGAAGCAGCTCTTGAATATGAGGGTCCTGCACCCAGCCCATCGATGGTCCATCGTCATCTGCTCTGCCGGCATCTTCATCTTCATGATCATGCCCTTCGTCTGCTCCGGCATCTTCCTCATCATCATGTCTGACATCTTCTACATGATGACTGTGTACAGCATCACCGTCGTGATCATGTCCTAGAGATTCTTCGTCTTATCGCCCGCCCGAGCCGCGGTGGTTGTCTTGCTGCCCTTCCTCATTTCTTGCCCGGCCCCCATGGACGACTTCATAGTCATCTTCATCACCTTGCCACCGATAGCCATCCATAAAACCACGCAAGAGCAGGTGGTCCCGCACCTGCCCGGAATCCGGGTCCGCAATAAGGCTCTTCAGCTTGCATCATCGACACGAACATCTTATCTCCGTCTCCTTCTTTTGAAGCATCTCGGCCTTCGCAGAGCTCAAAAACCTATTCACGACGCCTTCGGTCATCGTGCGGACCATGGTCGCCTGCGGGGTAGAGCAAAACGATATTTTAGAACCAAGAAAAAATTTGGCATGACTTTCCCTAAAAATAGGACCAAAAACAATGCATAGTGCCAAAATTCTCGCCGAAACGGAAATGAATCAACATTCCGGCAAAATATTGGCAACTATCGCATTTCAAATACCGGTACCTGCAAACACAAACATATATGCAACACCACAAACATACATAGATCTAGCTAGGCCATAAAAAGTGCATGTGCACGTTGTTGGAGGGAGAACAACATAAAGATAGCTTCCCCCTTACTTACCTATCAAAAAAAGGTAATTTAACCACTTAATTTGGATGAATTTATGGTGCAAATGAGGTGAGGAGGAGGAGGCAGCCGAGACAAGCTTGGAGGAGGAGGTGGAGAGAATGAAGTGGGGAAAGTGAGTGGATAGGTGTGGCTGTCCAAAATATCTAGCTGGTCCCAGGTTACTAATGGCGCACCACCTACAAATGCGCCATTAGTAACCCTGGTTACTAATGGCGCACCTGCTGGTGGTGCGCCATTAGTAGTTTTGCAAAAAAAAATTTAAAAAACACTAATGGCGCACCAGGGCACAATGCGCCATTACTAGTTTAAACTAGTAATGGCGCACTATACACTGGTGCCCCATTAGTAGTTTTGCAAGAAAAAATAAAAAAAAAGTAGTGGCGCACTATGAGGCTGGTGCGCCATTACTAGTTAGAACTAGTAATGGCGCACTGTGCCCTGGTGCGCCATTAGTATGTTTGGAAAAAAATTGTTACTAGTGGCGCACCGTGTGTCTGGTGCGCCATTAGTGTCTTTCACACTAATGGCGCACCAGCACATGGTGCGCCACTGCTATATGGGAGTGGCGCACCACATGTCTGGTGCGCCATTAGTGGCCATTTCATCTATAGCCCTTTTCCTAGTAGTGACCCCATGTTGCTTTAAGTATGATGGTTAGACCCACTGGTCATGGCCGCCTGAATACATGGTCGGAATGATACAACAGTTTGATGCTAAATTGAGTTCATGGTAGGAGTCATGGATCAGTTCATGTGTCCCGATATGAATCTGCAACCCGCCCCAAAAACTCTACAAGACTTTGCGCGTCTTAACCCTGTCATCTACCGCAACTCGTCTCAGCTGCTTCATGCTAATGACTAGCTCTGTGACATCACTTTCGAGTTGGAGTCTGCTGATGTAGCTCCTGCCAACTATGTCACCTTCGCGGCCTATTACCTGAAAGGTCCCGCTGCTCAATGATGGGACAGCCACAGGTGTTCCTTACCTGTTAGAACTGCCATCACTTGGCCGGAATTCCAAACTGCATTCCGCGGGCCATTGTCAAACCACCATGGTTAGTCACAATGTCCCCCTTGAAGATGAAGGGCTGGAATTCCATGTTACGCCCATTGTTTTGAAGTCATCCAGTATTGACCTCATTCTGGGAATGATATGATTGAAGACACATACCGCTTCAATCATTTGCGCCACTAAAACCGTTCATCTACTACATCCTTCGAGTGAGATTGTAAGCTACCATGCTCATCTTGTTCGTAATGCCGAAGCACAGATTTATTCCTTGAACGCATAAACGCTTCTCCTCTTGTGAGAATGGAAAATGCTCCAGTCATCTGTGAATTCAAGGATGTATTTCCAAAAGAACTACCCAGTCCATGATCTTGAACTTGTTGCAGTTAAATTTGCACTGAAGTTGTGATGACATTTTCCTTTCGGTAATCATTGCGATATCTCCACTGATCATCAAACCTGAAGTATTTGTTTGCTCAGCTAGATCTGGATCTCCGTCAGCAGTGATGTATGGAAACAATTACAGACTATGACTATGGTATTTCGTATACCCATGGCAAGGCTAATGACATGGCCGATGCCCTGAGCCGCAAGCCTTATTGCAACAACCCCATGGCTTATAAAGCTCAACCTATGGACGATAATCTCACTTACGGAGAGCATCGAAATCAAGTTCTCGTTCAAACTGAACATCGTACTCGTCAAAGGGCTATAAAATTTCTAAAAGGTAGTGGTCAAATCCTTCAGAAGATGAAGCCACTTGGAAACTCAAGGATCGTCTTTGAGATGAATACCCCATTTTGTTTCCGTCTACCTCCTAAAATCTCGGGACGAGATTTCTTGTAGTGGAGATTTGTAACGCCCGAATAACTAAGCTACAGTAATCCTCTGCTAATGAGCCACGTCACCGCTGTTACTGTTGCCAATCTCGCTTAGATTCAAATCGGTTTGAATTCAAATTTAAATTAAAGTCAAACAATAAAAGTTTTCAAATGTAAAAACTAAAATGTGCAAACCGTGGCAAATAATTCATAAGTATTATTGGTGGAGAAACCAAATTTTTATAAAAATGTTTAAGTGCTAAAAAATAATTAGATCAGTGGCTTCAACAATTATAAATGCCTTTTATAATTTCTAAAATATCAAACTATTTTGTTTAGGGGTAAAACTTTTTGTGGCAGTAGCATATTTAGTAACTTTAATTTAGGTGCTGATTAGGTATTTAATAAAACCAAAATGAATAGATAGTAAAATAGAAAAGTAAATGTACAGAACAATAAAAACAAAAAATAAATAAAATAACAAAACCCCTCCGCCCTAGCGGACCTTGGCCACTTGGCCCACCTAACCACCAGGCCGGCCACTTCCCTCGCTACCCCCTCCCTCCCTGTTCACGGCGGGATCGTGGGCATGCCCGATGCCCGCCACGGCACCGGTCGACGCCGTGGCGGCCATCCGCCGACGAACCCCCGCCTACAAATAAGGCCGGTGCCCCTCCCTCGGCAAACCCTAGCCCTAACTCCCCCGCACTCTCCCACTCCGCCCCGATCTGGACGCCCGCAGCGCCCTGTCGCCGCCACCTGACGCCGAAGCTCCCCGTCGTCACCCCGTCCCCGACCCCCTCCACGACCATGCGCGCGTCGACGGTGCTTGCCGCCCGATGCCGTTCGTCCTCGTCGTCTCTGGCCTCCTCCCCGGCGAACTCTGTCGATTCCGGCCACCCTGCTGCTACTAACCTGTCGCCAGCCTCCGTGAGCCGCCCGGTCAGCTCCCGCTCCCTTCCCTCCCTTACTCGTCTTCAGTCACCCGTAGCCGTTGAGAGAGTCCTGGACTAAGGGGTCCTCGGACGTCCAGCCTGTTAGCCATGGGCCGGACTGATGGGCTGTGAAGATGCGAAGACCGAAGACTGCACCCGTGTCCGGATGGGACTCTCCTTGGCGTGGAAGGCAAGCTTAGCGACCGGATATGTGGATTCTTTTATTTGTAACCGACCTTGTGTAACCCTAGATCCTCCCGGTGTCTATATAAACCGGAGGACTTAGTCCGGAAAGGGATATACTCATTAACATAGTCATACATGCTAGACTTCTAGGGTTAGCCATTACGATCTCGTGGTAAATCAACTCTTTTAATACTCATATCCATCAAGATCAATCAAGCAGGAAGTAGGGTATTACCTCCATCAAGAGGGCCCGAACCTGAGTAAACATCGTGTCCCCTGTCTCCTGTTACCATCGACCTTAGACGCACAGTTCGGGACCCCCTACCCGAGATCCGCCGGTTTTGAAACCGGCATTGGTGCTTTCATTAAGAGTTGCACTGTGCCGTCGACAACAGGATCGATGACTCGCCTCGTCCTTAAAGACAATATCACTACCGGAGGAGAACTAGCCCCAGGCCAAACCCTCCGGTTGGGCAGCTTTACCATGACCGCCCGTTCGGCCGTTAAGCCGACGATGACCTCTCGGGCCATGGAAAATCCTCTTCGTATCGACCCCAAAGACTCCAAGCAGATGGATCCAGCGGAGTTTTCGTCATTAAACGAGCTCCTTGATTGTATCGCCACCCTGGGAATCGCCACAGATTACGATCGGATCAGGCTCAAACCCGACCAAAGAGAAATCAAATCTCCACCGATCACCCACCAGATAGCGGTAGTCGAGGAGCAAGACGGCGACTCTTCCCCTGTACTAAAGACGGACTACGTCTGGATCGCCGACCCTATAGAGCCGGATACCCACCCGCAAAAGGAGGTGACCGGCCTTCTGAACATAGAATCGGAGGGTGGGCAAAGGTAACCAGAAGATACTCCGGAGCCCGGACTGTTAAGTCTGGAAAAACTTCAGACTCCGGATCATCGATCGGGTCAGGGTCCAGATCCAATTCCACCCACCCACCCAGACATAAGCGCTCTCAGGAGCATACAAGAGCATTCTCAGGAAACGGTCCACCACTTTTGGGCCAGATTCCTCCTTGTCAAGGACAAGGTTAAAGATTGCCGCGAGAAGGACGCGATATCAGCGTTCGACAACAATTGCACGGACGAAGGAATCCTCAACGCCATTAATCGCCACCGCATACTACACTTCGCTGACTTGGCAACTATCGTATAGAAGTACAGCGCAATGGAAAGCGCCTGGAGGGATCAGACAGCTTGTTGGGAGCCATCGGTCCCAACTCAACTGCTGGTCCAGGTGAAAAGGGCGCATCCCCATGACGCGCCCAGTCCAATAGCGAAGAAATACAAACCCATTACGCGGCGCGGAACCGTTCTGGAGGGATGGCTTGATGGCCCTGCAAAATACACACAACACTGGATACCATACCAACCCACAGCCTTAGAGCATGTTGGATACTCCGGCAGGTAGCCAAAAGCGGCGAGGACATCCTTACCAAAAACACCCAAGAGCAACAACCTCCAGAAAACGACGACCCTAGAGTACTGACGGTCTTTGAGACATTCGCTTCAAACAATAAGCGCAAAAGGGCACTTCGCAGCCTCGCCGAAGTCTGTTAAATCGCCATAGTAAACCCTTGGAACCACACGGCTATAACCTTTAATGCCGGCGACGAACCAAAATACAGGACAGTCCGAGCACCAGCCGCTTTAGTCCTCAGCCCCATCGTGGACGGCTTTTGACTCACCAAGGTCCTCATGGACGGTGGCAACGGACTAAACCTCATTTATGAGGATACACTACACAAAATGGAAATAGACAGGAGCCGCATCAAGCAAAGCAGCACGACCTTCCGAGGAATCATTCCCAGTCGGGAGGCGCGGTGTGCAGGAAAAATCACACTTGACGTGGTATTCGGCACGCCGAAGAATTATCGGTCTGAAGAAATCACCTTCCAAGTGGCTCCTTTCAACAGCGGATACCACGCCCTGTTGGGGAGGGATGCTTTTACACGCTTCCAAGCTATACCTCATTACGGGTATATGAAGCTCAAAATGCCTGGACCAAACGACATAATCACTCTTGTCAGTGATCCGGACATAGCACTCCGTGCCGAAAACAAAACCGCATCCCTGGCCCTTGAGGCATTATGTGAAGCCCTCGCGGCCGAAGAATTAACCGCACTGCGCTCCACAGTGGATAGGGACGATGTGATCTTAGACAAACGACCCAAATCCACCTCCTTCAAACCGGCAGAAGAAATAGTCAAATTCCAGATCCACCCAACGGACCCCAAGAAGACAACATCTATTAGAGCACAACTAGACCCAACGGTCGACGCCGCACTAAGGGATTTCCTTCGTGAAAACTGGGATATATTTGCCTGGCACCCTTCTAACATGTTTGGAATCCCACGTGAGCTGGCCGAACATAGCCTTAATATCTTAAAGGGATACAAACCAATCAAACAAGCACTGCGGATCTTTTCCGAGCCCAAACGCCAAGCTATGGGGGAGGAGCTGGCCAAGCTAATTAAGGCCGGATTCATCAGAGAAATAAAACATCCGGACTGGCTCGCAAACCTGGTGATGGTACCAAAGAAGGACAAATCCTGGCGGTTGTGCGTCGATTTTAAAGACCTCAATAAGGCTTGCCCTAAGGATCTCTACCCCCTCCCCCTCATTGATCAAATCATTGATGCTACCGCAGGACACGACTCACTGTGTTTCCTTGATGCATATTCCGGATACCATCAAATCAAAATGAAGTAGTCCGATCAAGCTGCAACAGCATTCATTACCCCATATGGGCCATTCTGCTTCAACACCATGCCCTTTGGGCTCAAGAACACCGACACCACATAACAACGCATGATTCAAACATGCCTAGAGAATTAGATCGGCAAGACAGTCGAAGCTTATGTGGACGACGTCGTCATCAAAACTAGGTGCGTCAAAACACTAATAGACGATTTACGTCTCACATTTCATAACCTCCGCGCGTATGACATTAAGCTCAATCCGGAAAAGTGCGTTTTCGGCGTCCCCGCTGGAAAACTGCTGGGCTTCATCATTTCCAACAGAGGAATTGAAGCAAATCCAGCCAAAATCTGAGCTCTGTCACAATTGGCTATGCCAACAGACCTTAAACAAGTCCAAAAGCTCGCGGGTTGCGTGGCAGCTCTAAGCCGCTTTATCTCCAGATTGGGAGAAAAGGCACTGCCACTCTATCGCCTTCTATGGCGAACCGATCACTTCAAGTGGACGGACGCGGCAACAGCCGGACTGGAGGGAATAAAAACCCTTCTTGCGAGCAACCCTATCCTGGCCGCGCCAAACGTTGGTGAACCGATGTTATTATACATATCGGCAACACATCAGGTGGTGAGCGCCGTGCTCGTCGTTGAACGAGAACAGGACGGACATAAATTCCCGCTTCAGAAGCCAGTATACTACGTATCCACTGTCCTTACACCATGCAAATCCCAGTACCCCCATTATCAAAAGATAGCATATGCGGTCTTCATGGCATCCCGAAAGCTCCGTCACTACTTCCAGGAGTGTTCGATCATGGTGGCTTCCGAAGTACCACTCAATGACATTATAAACAACCGCGATGCCACGGGCCGGATTGCCAAACGGGCCATCGAGCTCCTTCCATTTGATACTACATACAAACCTCGTCGAGCTATTAAATCCCAAGTACTGGCTGACTTCGTCGCCGAATGGACATAGGTCGAACTCCCTAAAGAGTACGGCACATATTCCAATTGGGTTATGTATTTCGATGGCTCCAAAATGTTGGCAGGGCTAGGGGCGGGCGTCGTCTTAATGTCACCTACTGGAGACGTCGTTCAGTACGTACTCCAAATACTATACACAGACTCCAACAATGCAGCCGAATACGAGGCCTTATTGCATGGTCTCCGGATGGCTGTCTCCATGGGCATACAACGCCTAGAAGTGCGCGGGGACTCAAACCTTGCAATATCTCAAATAAATGGAGACTTCAACGCCAAAGATCCGAAGATGGCAGCTTATCGTAATGCCATCATAAAAATGTCGGCCCGGTTCGAGGGGCTCGAGTTCCATCATGTGGCTCGAGAAAGTAATCAAGCGGCGGACGTTCTTGCTCGTATCGGCGCTAAGCGCGACCCCGTCCCACCTAATATCTTTCTGGAAAGGCTTTTTAAGCCATCCGTGGTGTGGCAGGGGGAAAACGGCAACACTAGTCCGGATCCGGACATAACCCCAGATTCCGAAAACACCGACATCATCGGAGGCTCAGCCACCGAAATAACACCGTCGGCGTATCTCATCATGGCAGTCATTGACCCATGGACCAAACCCTTCCTGGCCTACCTTAATAGGAAGGAGCTTCCTGAGGACCAGAATGAGGCCCGCCGCATTGTCCGGCGTTCGAAGGCCTCCAAGGTTCACGACGGAGAGCTCTATAGGAAAAGCGCTACCGGAGTCCTTCAAAGATGTATCTCCGAGGAGGAGGGGCGGCAGCTCTTTTCTGAGATTCAGGTCGGTCTTGGTGGGCACCACGCCGCAGCTCGGGCCCTTGTTAGCAAGGCCTTCCGTACAGGGTTCTATTGGCCGACAGCCCAAGAGGATGCAAAGGACCTTGTCCAACGTTGCGTTGGATGCCAACTCTTCGCCAACCAAAGCCATATGCCCCCCACCGCCCTACAAACAATCCCCATCACTTGGCCTTTTACGGTTTGGGGACTGGATATGGTTGGATCCCTTAAAGGAGGAAGCCATAAGAAAAAATATTTGCTAGTCATGGTGGATAAATTCACCAAGTGGATAGAGGCCAAACCAGTTAAAACGGCCGAGTCCGGGCCAGTAATAGACTTTATATCCGGCGTCATACACCGTTATGGTGTTCCGCACAGCATCATCACTGATAACGGCTCCAATTTCACAGTCGGAAAAGTGAAAACCTGGTGCGCTAATCTAGGCATCAAGCTCGATTACGCCTCTGTCTATCATCCACAGACAAATGGCCAAGTTGAACGAGCCAATGGTCTTATTATGAGCGGCACTAAGCCTAGACTAGTGCGGTCTTTGAAGGAATCAGACAAGCACTGGGTTGAGGAGCTCGACTTCATACTCTGGGGGCTGCGGACCACTCCCAATCGCACTACCGGATACACACCTTTTTTCATGGTGTACGGCACAGAGGCAGTACTACCCGGCGACATTATTCATGACTCACCTCGAGTGCACATGTACGAAGAGAGAGAGGCCGAGCTCGATCGGCAGGACAGCTTAGACGCCTTGGAGGAGGAGCGCAACGTCGCAAAAGCCCGTTCCGCATTTTATCAACAGCAGGCTCGCAGGTATCAAAGCAGAGAAGTGCGGGCCAAAACTTACAACGTCGGCGAACTCGTTCTACGCCTGCCGGAGAAGAAAAAGGACAAACTCAAGCCCAAGTGGGAGGGTCCCTTCATCATCGACGAAGTTCTCACAGGAGGAGCGTACCTCTTGCGTGATGCGTCACACAATCGACTAGAGCCGAATCCCTGGAATGCAGCGAGACTCCGAAGATTCTATGCCTAGCGCCGAACTCTTTGTTCGCTCCTTCCTCTTATTGTTTTCATCATTTTTTCTCTCTTTTCGTTTTTTCTCTTTAGCCTTAAAGGCTTTTGTGCGGATTAAACCGTGCACCCCCGACGCATACATCTTCAAGTATGTACGTCTATCATACCTAGGGGCTTCTTGGACAGAAGCTTGCTATTTCTATTTTTCGAGCATAAAGCTTATCGCATATGCGTTTTCTCCCATATGTACCTTTTCTTTGCCATTATATGCATCGATATGACTTAAGTTTTGGCCAAGCTAGATTGCCTCGCTCCTGTTCTTATGCCCTACGTTCTCGTTAGTTCGGCTAGGGCATAAAGGGAGCACCTCTGCGGTTGTTACTGCTGGGTCATCCGGATGTGTACCTCAGAATGGGTGAAGCCGAAAGCTAGCGTTCTTAAGGGAATATTCGGTCGGTGAACTAAAGATGGTTTTGCACTCGCTCCATTATGAACCCCCAGAAGTTATACACACTGTGATTTTTTCATCACAGTCCGGACATGCACACCCAGGGAAAGGAACCCTTAACGGAACTATTCTCTCTGGAAGATGTTTCTTACAATCTTAATGTAATATAACATAACTAGCCGGATACTTTTCTGTTCAAGCAACTATGACCCCTACGCCTGGTTTCCATGCATACCCGGTCTACTCAGCCGTTCTGGTATTCGGAAACACTCCGCACCTTCGAGTCGAGAGGTTGAAGCGAAAAGGTCCGCCATGACAATCATTGTACAATTCAGCTAGAGTTGCAGATACAAAGGGAAGTAAATAGTCACTTGGACTCAAAAACTTCCTCCTCTATGCCGTCCAGCAGGCTGTCTAACTTACAATCCTGCTGGGAATACTTGGCGGCTACTTCTACTTGGCCATATACTAAACTAAAGGGAATTTCTTCCCCATTTGACCCTAGCGGTCCGACCCGGGCCATGTGATTCAGATCCAGGTTGGTATATCTTGTTTTTACCATGGCCCAGGCCTCTCGCGCACCCTCTCGGCAGGCCGATATCTTCCATAGTCGGATACGCCGCCGCGCTCCCTTGAACAGCTCTACAAGCTTCTCCATACTCCCTGGAGGGGAGTCGGATGGCCATAAGGCCTTGGCTAGACTCCGCATTGCCTGCCGAGCTTGCTCGTGCAACTGCGACAGCCCTTGCAGAAGATCACTTGATGATCCGGACACCTCCTCTCCGGGACTGCCCATCAGCATACCTGCAATCATAGCTATATCAGCTACTTTTACCCCCAAACTGCTATAAGGTCAATTCGGCCACGTACTGAATATGCCGCCTCGCAGCCTTTTGTTCTCCTTCACGGAGTCGGCTAGTTGGCTCGTACATCTTTTAGTTCTTCACCCAATTTGGTGTTTGAATCTTGGAGTTTGTTTTTCTCATTTCTGACTTTGGTCAGGACACGCTCGCCTGCGGCACGTTGTCTCTTCACCTCTCTTTTGCTTGTCTGCGCGTCCTTCAGTTCCTCTTCCAGTTGGTCCGATGACCCTGTTATGAGACAAGCAACAGTTTTAATATAGCTGGCGTATCATTTTTTGTTTCTCGATGGAGGGAAATATTACCAGAGGACGCCTTCTTGAACTTTTCCAGTTCGGTGGTAGCAGCAGTTAGCTGTGTCCGGCACTGCTCCAGCTCTTGGGCTAGCAAGTCGTTTTTCTCCATAAGAACCTGGATACGTAACGATCCTTAAAACATTTGTCCCAACTGCTTCAAGTCTCGGGGGCTATTGGCTCATGGTTATCAAATTCGGGCAAGGTAAACTTACCTGCACATCTTTCAAATGTTGCTCGGTGGCTCTGTTAAGCCCATCTCGAGCAGCTCGGATGTATGCATCAGCCGAGCTGAAGGCACCGAACGCCTCTTTTGAGAAGTGGGGATTTCGTAAAACGGCCTTCCGGCGACGGTGATCCATGGCGCTCTCCACCTCCGAATTGGTGACAGACATATTTTCCGAACCCTCGGCAGAAGGACAGTCCGGCGCCACTCCCATATGGGGCCCCTTCTCTTCGGCCGGGGCCGAATCTTGGTTATTAGAAGCACGACTGGCCGGGTCCCCGGACATAGTTTGTCAAACCTTTTTTCTAATACAAAATGAACATATGAGTCACGGTTGGACGCGACTGCTACAAAGAGCATAGTTGCAAACCCATACCTCTTCAAGGAAGGCCCGGCCATATATCTGTTTTCCTTCCTCTTTGAAGGACTGACCGGCGCGGGAGCCTCTCTCTCCGGAGATGCCCCTGTGGCGGCCCGATGCGCCGAACGCCTCCCCTTCTGAGCACAAGATGCCGCAGTGAGCAAGAAAGAATGAGGAAGCCCTCTCAGACAAAGTGTCTCCTAATTACTTACATGAGAAGCAGGGAGAAGACCGGGATAGTCGGCGATGATGGCCACCTCTGTGCCATCATAGCACGTTTGGTAAAACGTCCCATTCTCAAGCACCACAAATATATCCGGATCCTCTTTGAATCCGGGGTCAAGGTACCGATTGTGGCCCTCAGGCTGCGGGGCGGGGCTGTAAAGCCCCTCGGATGTCTTTCGCCAGTGCTGTTATAAATGGACGGGTTAATATTTCAGTAAACGAAGCTCAGGGAGTGGAATGAGTGGAGCAAAAAAGTTGGGGGCTCACCCAGCTAGGAGGATTGTACATGGAATATCCTTCTCTGTGCGTGACGTGCAGGAATTCCTCTTCCTCACCCTTGAACAGTTCGGCCAATATTTTGGCTAGGGCGGCATGGGTGTCCGGACCTATCCTGCCGCAGCGGGAGGTGTCATCTTCCCCATTGTAATTCCACATGGGATGTTCTCTGTATTGGAGTGGCTGAACTACCCATACTATGGAGGTCGCCATTACTTCGAGTATCGTATACCCAGACTGGGCAAGCGTCCTGATCTTGCTTAGGAGTTGGCGAACTTCCGCACTATCTTCCTCCTCGAGGCTCCGAGGGTGCCAGCTTTGGCGTTTCTTCAGAGGAACACTCGCAAACTCGGGGAGACCTCTCCGGACTGGATCTAGAAGTACGACGTCATCAATGTAGAACCACTCAGAGGTCCACTCTTCGGAAGTTTTCTTCGGTGTGCCGGATAGGCATCCAGTCTGAGCAATACGCCATATTTCGGCCCCGCCCACTTCAAATATTGATCCCTCGTGGTTGCGCGGGACAAGGCAAAACAACTTCCTCCACAGATCAAAATGGGCCTCAAAACCCAGGAATAGTTCGCATGAAGCGACATAACCCGCGATGTGCAGGATGGAGGCTGGGGTAAAATTGTGCAGCTGGAGGCCATAATACTCCAGAAGCCCTCGGAGGAATGGGTGAATTGGAAATCCCACGCCCCTCAGCAGATAGGGGATGAAGCATAGTCGTTCTCCCGTAGACGGATTGGGGAAATCCTGCGCCTGGGTTTTGCCGTTGAAGGAGGCCAATCCTGCTCGAACAGGGACCAGATCTGCAGGAGGGAGAAATCCCTGCATTTGCAACTTCTCCAATTGGCTGTGAGATACACAGCACCTCTCCCACTTGCCTCTCTCTAGGTTGGAACGGGAAGAGGAGCTGGGAATGTTAGCCATGTTGGAATGGTCTTTCCTGGCAGTGTTTGAGGATTTTCTGCGCGTGGTACCGAATGGATCTGAGATCCAATCTCTTTAAATAGACACTCTTTCTTGCATGGCTAGGGTGTTATTTGCAAAAAATACCCTGACTGTCCACATTCGCCCGACACGTGGAAGCTGAAGTCATAGATGCACAGAAGCCGAGGGGTGCGGCATTGAACTATAAGCCGAATACATTACTTGGAAGTCGTCGTCGGAGGAACCCGCCTTGCAATGCCGAAGACAATCTGCGCCGAACATCTTGTCATTGAAGCCTGGTTCAGGGGCTACTGAGGGAGTCCTGGACTAAGGGGTCCTCAGACGTCCGGCCTGTTAGCCATGGGCCGGACTGATGGGCTGTGAAGATGCGAAGATCGAAGACTGCACCCGTGTCCGGATGGGACTCTCCTTGGCGTGGAAGGCAAGCTTAGCGACCGGATATGTAGATTCTTTTCTTTGTAACCGACCTTGTGTAACCCTAGATCCTCCCGGTGTCTATATAAATCGGAGGACTTAGTCCGGAAAGGGAGATACTCATTACCATAGTCATACCGGGTAGACTCCTAGGGTTTAGCCATTACGATCTCGTGGTAGATCAACTCTTGTAATACTCATATCCATTAAGATCAATGAAGCAGGAAGTAGGGTATTACCTCCATAGAGAGGGCCCGAACCTGGGTAAACGCCGTGTCCCCTGTCTCCTATTACCATCGACCTTAGACGCACAGTTCGGGACCACCTACCCGAGATCCGCTGGTTTTGACACCGACAACCATAGACGTCGTCGCCCCGACCGCCCGCGTCGTCCGTCCCACTGCATTGGCCACACCCACCGGCAAGCTGAGCCGAGCACGGTGTCGTGCTCAGCTCGCTCCTTGCAGCCTAGCGCTGTCAGCCACTTGCCGTGCCGTGCCCCATGGCACCGTCTTCACTGTCGCCCGAGATGGCCGCTGCCCTGCTCCCACGTCCCTGCCTGCGTGCGCCCGTCCGCTTGCGTGGTGGCCGCCCTCGCCGACACCCTGCTCGCTCCATGTTGGCCGCGCGCCCGCCTTGTCGCGGCTCCCGCCCGGCCACTTCACCGCCTCCGCTGCCTCCCCCGCACCGCACTGGCCTCTGGCCATCGCTGGCCTCCCCCGACGCAGCCCCTTCAGCCACCTGTATGCCAGGCCTTGCCCCGACCCCGCCGTAGCCCCCGCGCTCACCGCCGCGTGCCTCCTCTGCCGACCGCGCCATGGCTGGCCCCTGCCTACTGCCTTCTACTGCTTTCGCTAGCCATTGCCGACGGCTGCTGCTACTGCTGGCCATGGCCGAGCGGCCGTGCGTGTGTGTATGTGTGTTGTGCGTGCGTGCAGTGTGTGTGTGTGCGCGCGCGTGTAGTGTGTGTGGCCACGCCCACCTCCGGCCTTGCCGCGTCGCCGCTGCCGCTCTGCCCGCTGCACTCTGCTGCTGCACCTCTGCTACAGTAATGTTCAGTTACTGTAGCAGTAGCCAGCTTTGCAACTATTACATTGACTAGCCCTCTTGACAGCCCCTAAACTGCGGCTAAACAACTGTTAACAAGAGTAAGAATAATATTGGTAGGTAGTACACTTGTCAAAGCTCAAATGTTTCCATTGGACCAAATCAATTTGATGAATGGATTAATTCCTATGAAAATCACAAAATGCTATCTTTTCTCAACAGAAAACAGAATTAACCCCTAGCACTGTGTGTGCGTGTGTGTATTCTGTGTGTGTGGTGGCCGGCCGGCTCTCCGTTAGCTAATTAGTACTCCTACTAGTTAGTCTAATCAGTGGTAAGGTATAGTGCAAATGACAGGTGGACCCCCCTCTAAATATCCACTTCAAAAGAAAATGCAAGATATGTGTGAATGACACGTGGGCCCCTACAGTTTTGACCAGTCAACACTCAAACAGTTGACTGTTGACTGTACTGTTGACTGAGTCAAGTGGGACCCCTGGACCCACTGTCAGCCTCCGATGGCCCTGCTGTGTGCACTCTACTGGGTGCACATAGCAATTTCACCTTTTAATTCGAATTAATAATAATTTCAGAATATTGTTTAAACTTTGAAAATTCATAGAAATTAAACCGTAACTCGGATGAAAACGTTTTATACATGAAAGTTGCTCAAAACAACGAGACGAATCGGCATACGCCCTCCGTTCGTTTGTCACACGCCCCTAGCATAGCGAACATCAAACCTTTCCCCTTCGTTTCATTTGTCCGAAAATGCCAAACTTCGGGAAAGCATTCTCGGATGTTATCCCCTTCACCAGTAACATGTAGCACCGCGTTAGAACACGTCTAGCTCTGCCCATTGTCCTGTTATGCACTTTCTTGCCATGTATTTACTGTTTCTCCCCCCTCTTCTCTTCGGTAGACCCCGAGACCGTTGCTGATGCCCCTGTGATCGACTACGTCGACGGCGACCCCTTCTTCCCTTTCAGCGGAGCTTCCAGGCAAGCCCCCCCTTTGATCATCCTGATATCGTCCATTCCATTCTCTCATGCTTGCATTAGATTTTTCTATTGTACTTGATTGCTCCTATTCTGATGCATAGCCTGCTTTTGTACCCGCTATTGTTACCTACCTGCTTACCCTAAACTGCTTAGTATAGGTTGGTTAAAGGTCCATCAGCGACCCCCTCCTTGTCCTTGTTGCCCCTACTTCATCATCGACGACTCAATCAACGTGATCGACGACCAGAGCCCGACACCTCACATCACATCACGCCCCTTTTTGTTGCTCAACTCTGTAGAGTTACCATCGATTGCCGAGGGTGGAACCTCTTACATCACTCCTGATGAGATCTCTGTAGTGTAGCTATTCGGTCGTGGTCAATGAGGGTGATTTCCTCTTTCACCATTCCCTATACGGCTCTGTCGTGCAACACCTCAAGTGTGAACCTCGAGGGTGGTCCCTCTTACGTTCACCTTGATGATTACATTGAGTGGAATCCACCGGGGGTGATTCTTCGGGGTTTTCCCTTGATGTCTGGACACACAGTTACCTTGACCTTACTTGAGACCGTGGTGAAAGCCGGGCGGGCACGGAGAGCACCCGTGCAATGTGACGGTGGCGGCTGGTTGTTTAGCGGTATCACCCAGGAGGGGTGATAGCTCCAGACTTGTCCCGACAGCCGTCACTACTTTTAATTGTTAATGCACTAACAGGTTTGGGTATTTGTTCTGAGTTGGCCTTTGGCCTTTACGCACTAACCACCATGCGAGAATAGATATGGGCCTCGACGTCGCAGTATCAGCCGAAGCTTTGTCAGACGTCCAGTTCAGCCTGGCGGCACGGTCGGATCGTGCTGGCCATCCGAGGCGGTGCTGGTATCCACCCTGCGCGCAACGACCCGGAGTGGAACGGGCGATGGGCCCAAGACCCCGGGGTGCATAGGATGTAGACCGGCGGGAACCTCTCTGCTGAGCCTAGGTAGGGCTGCGACGTGTTGATCTTCCGAGGCCGGGCATTGACCCCAGAAAGGTGTGTCCGGCCAGAGTGATCGAGCGTGTTGGGTAACGTGGTGCACCCCTGCAGGGAAGACTTATATTCGAATACCGTGTCCACGGTAATGGACGTTCAGACATGTATCCTGATCTTATATAACTAGAAATGGATACTTGATACTTGTGATGGGTATGTGGCCCCGGGATTGCTTCCTCGCAGGGAGTCGAGGAAGGATCTCTGGGCCGTAATACTACAATATGCTTGTTAATTATAAAATGCTATTCTTTACTCTTCTACATGCTGCAAGATGCTTGGAGCTGCTTGAAGATGTTAGTCTTCGATAGGCTAGGCCTTCCCCTCTATTCTGGCATTCTGCAGTTCGGTCCACAGATATAGCCCTTCCATTTGGTACCAATGCATACTTAGTATGTATCTGATGCTTGCGAGTACTTTGGATGAGTACTCACGGTTGCTTTGCTACCCCTTTTCCCCCTTCCTTCTTCTTTCTGGTTGATGCAACCAGATGGTGGATTCCTGGAGCTAGATGCCACCACTGACAGATACTGCTACTTGGAGACCGCCGACGACCAGGAGTAGTTAGGAGGTCCCAGGCAGGAGGCCTTGCCTCTTCGATCGTTGTTGTTTTTGTTCTTGCCTTCTTAAGGCAGTCTTGTATAACCTTATGTTTGTACTCAGATATTGTTGCTTCCGCTGACTCTTGTGTATCGAGCTATGTATTCGAGCCCCAGAGGCCCCTGGCTTGTAATATAAAGCTTGTATTATTTCTATTTGTGTCTGGAGTTGTGTTGTGATATTTTCCAGTGAGTCGCTGATCTTGATCGTACACATTTGTGTGTATGATTAGTGTAAATCGAGTCGGAGGCATCACAGAGCCTTGCAAGAGAAGTAGGAGCTACGCTGAGCCTATTCAACTAGTTAAGGTAAGTCAATGTATCCAACTCAACAGTTCAATTCCTTGTTTGTTTCAGGCATAGTTAATTTGCTCTTTTCAATTGCTTTATTTGTCCTCAGTTAATGAGATGCCCAAACAATGATGCCTGATGTTGGGTACTTGTATAACTATTAGTTGACATAATTAAAGGCCTTACCATTTCATTACTCTGGCGATGTGTGCCTGAAGCTTTGAAGTCTATTAACCAACTATTATTGCATGAGGCTCACAATCTAGTTTATACTAGGCTAATGATTGCATAGTTTTGCTTGCTGTTGTAGGTTTATATGAATCCCTCTGCTATTCATTATGCTCCCTAAGACTTTAATTAAGCTACAGAATGGCCAACTGCTTGCTTACTTATACGCAATGTGATGTCCAAATTTGTAACTTGTCTGTGTTTTGGATTGGGCCCCAACATTGTGCTCCTCTGGTGAGCTAAGAGAGATTTCTGTATGTAGGCTGCACAGACTACCTTCTTTATAATTTTTAAAATATCACCTGCTTATGCTTCATGACGTGTAACATTATTGTTAGTCCTGTTTTATCATGTACAAAATAGTCAATCTTGCTCGCTTCACTGTTGTAACTATATTTTTGCCCTAGTCATGTGTACTTACAGAAACATTTTAAGATGAAGTGACATCAGCACAAAGATCAGCAGTGCGGCATGGCTGATGTTCTCGAGCATCAAATAGAGGTGGCAAGACAATGTGTACATGATTCTCAACGTACAATCAACAAGTTGGGACTGGACATGCATGTATTAGATGCAGGAGTCAAAAAAATGAAACAAGACACTGAGGTAACCATGAAGGAATTGGAGATTTTGCAGACTGAAATTTGTGCAGAATCCGGCCAATCCTTTTTTCTGAAGAGATTATAGTTCAACTGGTAAGTTCTGTTGATGCGTGTCCATGATGTATGAGCTTTATTTGTCCAGTGTATGTAATTTGCTGTTCGTGTATGCTTTATAATCATTGCTGCTGAACTATAATGCCCAGTGGGTATATTCAGCTGTAATGTCTTTATTGTATAGTGTAGGATTATTCTACGTTTCTATGCTTTTTTATTGTATAGTGTATGTTTTTTAGAGGCGATAGTATAGAGTAGGATATTTGTTGAATATGCTATATCGTTGAAACGGGGGCCAACACGCCCAGACATTTCCTGGACGCCATACAAACGAACAAACATGTGCATTCAAAGCGGGCCTTAATTGGGCTGGTCAAAATAATATTAAGTGGGTCCCAAATGGGCCCACCGTAACAACGGCTCTTAGGAGGCCGTCAACAGGCCTAAAGCTCAATAGGGCTGTATAAATGGAAATGGCCTGCGGGCCTTTAGCGGGCCGAAATAAATGTCAATTTTGTCTCGGCCCTTTTACTTGACGGGCCAGTAAGAGGCCGAAAGTGTTATGGGCCAGAGGAGGCCCAATTTACAAACTAGGCTTTTAACAGGCCGAAAGTCGCGTTGGGCTGAAATGATGCCCTGCGGAACGTGGGCCCCTAATGGACCTAAAGTCAAAGGCCCAACTGTTGTTAACATCTTCGGGCATACCTTCTTCTTGATAACATCTTCGGGCATACCTGCAAGCTTAAATAATCCACAAACTTCATCCACATAGATTAGGTGCAAATCGGGATGCAATGTTCCATCTCCTATAAAAGGATTAGCTAGCAGTTTCTCTATCATACCCGAAGGAATTTCAAAGTAAACATTTTCAGTAGGTTCAGTAGGTTGAGGATCAACTCTTTGCTCTAGTTGTCGGGGTGATGATACCCCGAACAAGCCCCACAAAGGATTATGTTCCATAGTACCAAGTGACAGTAAATTTCAGCACACTATATAAATTTTTCCTTACCAAATTCCACCTACCAAAGGCGCTTCACTCCCCGGCAACGGTGGCAGAGAAGAGTCTTGATGACCCACAAGTATAGGGGATCTATCGTAGTCCTTTCGATAAGTAACAGTGTCGAACCCAACAAGGGGCAGAAGGAAATGACAAGCGGTTTTCAGTAAGGTATTCTCTGCAAGCACTGAAGGTATCGGTAACAGATAGTTTTGTGATAGGGTAATTTGTAACGGGTAACAAGTAATAAAAGTAAATAAGGTGCAACAAGATGGCCCAATCCTTTTTGTAGCAAAGGACAAGCCTGGACAAACTCTTATATAAAGGAAAACGCTCCCGAGGACACATGGGAATTATCGTCAAGCTAGTTTTCATCACGCTCATATGATTCGCGTTCGTTACTTTGATAATTTGATATGTGGGTGGACCGGTGCCTGGGTACTTCCTTTCCTTGGACAAGCATCCCACTTATGATTAACCCCTATTGCAAGCATCCGCAACTACAAAAGAAGTATTAAGGTAAACCTAACAATAGCATGAAACATATGGATTCAAACACTACTGGAATCAGCTAATTTGCCATCTGCCAGCTCTTTGCCGTCTGCTAGCTGACGGCAAAGAAGCTCTTTGCCATCAGCTACACGTAAGCAGACGGCAAAGAAAAGGCTGACAGCAAAGAAGCTCTTTGCCATCAGCCATCTCTTTGCCGTCTGCCAGCAGACGGCAAAGAATCTTTGCCGTTCGCTGGCGGACGGCAAAGAGTGTGGTGGCCCCCACCCCCCGCTCGTTTAAAAAAATCTTAACGGCCCACCTCTTTGCCGTCCGCTAGCAAACGGCAAAGAGGCAAAAAGGCGGACGGCAAAGGCTGGCTGACGGCAAAGAGGGCACTTGCCTAACGGCAGGTACCCCCCCGCCCGTTACTCACTTCGTCCTCGCGCGCCCTTCTCCTCCGACCCCGCCGCCGCCGCCTCCGCCCGCCGCCCCGGCTCCCCGCCGCCCCACCGCCCCGTCGCCCCCCCCCCCGCCCCGGCCCCCCGCCGCCCCGCGCCCCACCGCCGCCCCGGCCCACAGCCGCCCTGGCCCCCCGCCGCCCCGCGCCCCCCGCCGCCTCCTCCACCGCCCCGCCCCGGCCCCCCGCCGCCCGGCCCCCCCGCCGCCCCGGCCCCCCGCCGCCCCGCCTCCTCCACCGCCCCGCCCCGGCCCCCCGCCGCCCCGGCCCCCCGCCAGCCGGGCCCCCGCCGCCCCGCCTCCTCCACCGCCCCGACCCGGCCCCCCGTCGCCGGCCCCTCCCCGACCCGTCGCCGCCCCCCACAGTGAGCCCCTCGATCCCATTTTTTTCTTCTGTTTTTTTGTTTTTTTTCTGTTTAGATAAGGTTTTTTAGTTTAAGTTTTTTCAGTTTAGAATTAATTAGTGTAGGTTATTTAGTTTAATTAGTTTAGGTTTAATTAGTTTAAATAGTTTAGTTTTAATTAGTTTAGGTTTTTGGTTTAGTTTTAGGTGAAGTAGAAGGGGGAAGAAGAAGAAGAAGAAGAAGAAGAAGAAGAAGAAGAAGAAGAAGAAGAAGAAGAAGAAGAAGAAGAAGAAGAAGAAGAAGAAGAAGAAGAAGAAGAAGAAGAAGAAGAAGAAGAAGAAGAAGAAGAAGAAGAAGAAGAAGAAGAAGAGGAGGAGGAGGAGGAGGAGGAGGAGAAGAAGAAGAAGAAGAAGAAGAAGAAGAGGAGGAGGAGGAGGAGAAAGAAGAAGAAGAAGAAGAGGAGGAGGAGGAGGAGGAGGAGGAGAAAGAAGAAGAAGAAGAAGAGGAAGAAGAAGAAGAAGACGGGGGATGAGGAGAAGTAGAAGAATGAGAAGAAGTAGAAGTAGTAGAAGAATGAGAAGACCCCCTGACCCCCTGACCCCCCAGCCCCGACACCACACCCCGACACCCGACCCCGACTCCACCCCGACACCCGACCCCCTAACCCCCTGACCGCGACACGACACCCCGACACCCGACCCCCTAACCCCCTAACCCCCTGACCCCGACACGACACCCCGAAGCCCCGACCCCGACACGGCACCACGACACCGACACGGCACCCCGACACCGACACGACACCCCGACCCCGACACGACACCCCCGACACCCCGACACCCCGACCCCGAGACCCCGACCCCGACCCCGACCCCGACACCCCGACCCCGAGCCTGACCCGACACCCCGACCCCGACACCGACACGGCACCCCGACCCCGACCCGGCACCCCGACCCGACACCCCGACCCCGAGACCCCGACCCCGACACGACACCCCGAGACCGACAGGACACCCCGACCCCCGACACCTCCCGAAAAGGTGTTCTTTGGCCTTCCAGAAGCCGACGGGGTCATATATTTGTGAATTATTAGTTAGGTCATATATCTTTCGATTTTGTTATGAAAAACATCATATATAATTGTGTTGATCGGGTAGTTTTAAATGTGCAGTTGTTTCATCGCTGCGAGGTTTGGTGTTCGACGACCTCGCCGTGCGTTTGACGAGCTCTGCCCCTTCGTTCGTGGGTGAGCACAAATGACATGTCCTCCCCCATTAATTATTTGATCTATTCCGATGAAACTTGATAGCTAGATATATATGTGTCTTGAATCAACAGTATGCGTAACCAATACGTGTCTCCCGTTCGAAAGCGTCATAGTTATAAATATGCATGCATTTGCATATTTATAACCTTGATTCTTTCGAATTGTCCAACGCTATCCATGGACAGCCCGAGTATGTTTAGATTGGGTTCGTTTTCCCATATGCTTTGCTCCGGATACGACGCATAAATTTCGTCAGTGCCTCCCCTATTGTTCTCTGGGTACACATCCTCTCTGTTTATTGCAGAGACGTGTATCAGGAGAACAGCGGGTAGGTGCTGCCGAAATTTTGCGTAGGATCCGGGGCATAGCATGGGAAAATGAACCCAATCTAAACATACTCGGGTGGGATTAGGACCTATCATTACCTATTAGAGTGTAGGTTGCATGGACGTAATAAAATTGACAAAGTAGATCAACTGATGAATACATACATGGTGAATTATATATATATATTTGTTGTGTGTCTAGTAGCTCTGAAAGTCAAGATGAGTGATCGTGCGTGGATGTACACCGGTCACACTGGTCAGAACAAATGGAGCACTGAATGGTTCACAAAAACCAAGGGGTTTGTGCGAGCCGCATTTGCAAATGGCCAGAGGAAAACCTGGTGCCCCTGTTTACGGTGCGGCAATTGGGAAAAGAGGACAGAGGCTGAAATGGGCAAACACCTGCAGAAGAGTGGTTTTACGCCCGATTATACGGTGTGGACATTTGATAGTGAGTCTGCCCAACGTGACCGAGCTGAGGTGGATCGTCGTTGCACCGACGAGCATGGTACCGGGATGGAAAACATGGTGCAAGACTTTGATGATGCTCGGGATTCGGACGAGGAGATGGAGGAATCTGCAAAGGCCTTCAATGAAATGTTGGAGTCTTCAAAACGTCCGCTCCATGAGCACACTGAGTTTTGTCAGTTGGATGCCATCTCACAAGTAATGGCTCTGAAGGCTCAGTTCAACTTGGGCAGAGAATGCTACGATGCAATGATGACAGTATTTGGACGCTTTCTACCCAAAGGCCATGTAATGCCTGCAAACCTGTACCAGTCGGACAAAATCCTCCATGCACTGAAGATGCCCTATGATAAGATACATGCCTGTGAGAAAGGATGTGTCTTGTTTAGGCTTGACTATGCGGACATGAACTATTGTCCCATTTGCAAGTCTTCCAGGTATGTTGTGGTAGACAACGGTATGGGTGAGAAGACACAGACCAAAATCCCCGTTAGTGTTCTTCGGTATATGCCATTCGTACCAAGACTTCAACGTCTTTTCATGGTCGAAGAGACGGCCAGACAGATGACATGGCACAAAACGGGCAAAAGAACCGAACTAGATGCAGATGGGAATCTGATGATTGTACACACATCGGATGGTGTTGCATGGAAAAAGTTTCATGAATTACATGGTGACAAAGCGGCAGATCCGAGGCATCCTCGAGTCGGCATCAGCACGGATGGGTTCAGTGTGTTTGGTATGACGGCAGCCCAATATAGTTGTTGGCCCGTATTTGTCTTTCCACTCAATCTCCCCCCCGGACAGATTATGCAAAGAAAGAACATTTTCCTGACGTTGATAATTCCAGGGCCCAACTATCCGGGGAAAAATATGAATGTGTACATGCAACCGCTTAAGGACGAATTGCAAGAAGCCTGGGATAATGGGTTCAAGACATACGATGCCCATAGCAAACGGAACTTCATAATGCGTGTCTGGTACATGTACTCGACGCATGACTTGCCGGCGTATGCGCTATTCGTTGGCTGGTGTGTGCATGGAAGGTTCCCGTGCCCCACATGCAAGGGAGCTCTTGAGTTTCGTTGGCTTCAGGCCGGTCGCAAGTTTTCTTGCTTTGACATGCATAGACAGTTCCTGAATCCTCGCCATAAGTTCAGGAAAGACAAGAAGAACTTCATCAGAGGTAGAGTTGTCAAAAACTCTGCACCACATGCATTGACAGGCCAACAGACCCTGGATCAGTTAAACGCTCTCGAGCCAGATCCAGAGCGTCGAGGGTACTTCAAGGGGTATAATTCTAAGCACGCCTGGACTCACAAAACATGCTTATGGGATCTGCCTTACTTCAAAGACCTCCTTTGCCCACACAACATCGACGTGATGCACACTAAGAAGAATATCGCCGAGGCACTTTTTGGTACATTGTTCGGCATAGATGGGAAGTCAAAGGATAATACTAAGGCTAGAGTCGATCTAGAGGCGCTATGTGATAGGCCGTTACAAAACATGAAAGAACCGAAAGGAAAGCAGAACTGGACGAAGCCAAAGGCATGGTTCAATCTTGGAAGGCCAGCTATGAGGGAAATTATCTTGTGGGTGAAAATGCAGTTGATGTTCCCCGATGGGTATGCAGCGAATCTACAGAGGGGAGCCAGTCTTGATAAATTGAAGATATTTGGTCTCAAGAGTCATGATTGGCACATATGGATTGAGCGGGTAATGCCGGTGATGTTGCGTGGCTTCATCCCTGAGGATGAATGGCTAGTACTGGCAGAACTCAGCTATTTCTTCCGTGTTCTTTGTGCGAAAGAACTATCGCCTGGCATGCTAGAAGAAATGGAAGAGTTGGCGCCGGAGTTGATCTGCAAGTTAGAGAAGATCTTTCCACCGGGCTTCTTTAATCCAATGCAACATTTGATTTTGCATCTCCCGACCGACGCAAGATTGGGGGGGGGGGCGTGCAAAATCGTTGGTGCTACCCAACTGAAAGGATGCAGAAGACGCTTCGACAAAAATGTAAAAATAAACGTAGAATTGAAGCATCGATGGCTGAGGCATTCATCACTGAGGAGGCGTCAAACTTCGTGACAGCACACTACGAAGCCAAAAATCGTCATTTGCATAATCCGAAGCCTCGGTACAATGCTGACGACCCTAGAAAGGGTGGATCCAACCTCAGCCTATTCAAAGGGAATCTCGCACCAGCCAGTGTTTCAAATCCAATATCTTTGGATAACGAACAATGGCGGACCATTTCGTTGTATATCTTCAACAACCTGATAGAAGTGCGGCCGTACATCGAGTAAGTTCTCGACATAGTTTCGCAACTTCTATTTCCTTTGAACTGCTCTTATTCCTGGATATTTCATACAGTCGATACGTCGCCTTATTCTCGTATGGAGCGGTGATCCAAAAGGATTCTGTCGAAGAGTATGAGCTTCTCGCAAAGCAAGGAGGCGGCTATCCCGGTTTCATCTCTTGGTTCAAACAAACGGTAATTTCTATTAGACTTGTAGGCTAATTTGTAGGCGGCTATCCCGGTTTCATTCGCTAATTTGTGCGTAATGCAACAATCCTTTCATATTAAACTTGTAGGCTAATTCAGAGTCTATGGACGCCGAATTGAGACAAGTCGCTAATGGTTTTGACTATAAGGTCCGTTCATTTGACAAATACGACATCAACGGGTATCGCTTTCGTACCTATGGCAAAGAGCTATCTATGGCCGACCGAAAGTCTACAAATTGTTGTGTATCTGCTATCGGCGAAGGAGGTACTGAGTATTATGGGAGAGTTGAAGCAATTTATGAACTTCTATTCTATGGTGAAAACCCACCGAATGTCGTAGTCTTCAAATGTTATTGGTTTCAGCCAAGGAGACTAGAAGGACTCATGAACATATAGGGCTAGTTGAAATCAACCAAAGCACCCATTTAGATGTTCCTGATGTCTATATTACGGCTCAACAGGCGACCCAAGTATTCTATCTACCGTGGGCCTGCCAAACTAATCCAAATCTAAAAGGTTGGGATGTCGTTTATGAAGTGCCGCCACATGCTAGACTATCTCCCCCAAAGGAAGAGGATTATGAACCTCACATTAACCCACACATATGAAGGAGAATTCTTCCAAGAGACACGTCTTTCCAAAAAGCGTTCCAAGAACCGCTATACTTCACCCCAAAACATTGAAGTAGACAGCGACAGTGAATCCGACATCACCCCAGAGGAGGAACAAGAAGAGCCGGAACAAGAAGAGGTTACTGCTGTGGATGACCTGTCATTGCTTGACCGATTACGTCAAGGTGGCCTTGCACATGTTGATGCCACTGAACCCTATGAGCCCGTCATTGATTATAGTGATGATGATGATTATGCATTTATTGATGATACTGATCGAGATTATTAGTAGTGTCAGGTATTAAATTTTTTAATGTTGTACTTGATGATGATACACTTAAGTGATACACATATTATTATTCATGTCAGTCTTTTTTTTATGTTGTACTAATTTCGTTTACTGTTTGTCATGGCAGGTGTTGAAAGATGGTGGGCGCTGGTCGGGAGCGCGCCAAGGCCCCTTCTTCGTCGGCGCGTGGTCTGAGGTCTTCGATTCCAGACGTACCTCTCCGCCGAGCGTTGCTGGACAGTATGTCCACACCGCCGGGCCCGTCTTCGTCGACCGCGGTGCCCAGCAGGGGACGAGGTAGGAAGAGAGGAGGTGGGGCACGTGGTCGCGGGAGAGGAGGTAGGGTGATTGCTAGGGCACCTTCCTCGCCGCCACCCCCAGCTGTTTCACCCGAGCACGTGACTGCTAGGGTGGACTCGTCCGAGGAGGAGGCTACACGGACTCCGGTCCACGAGCCTCCGGTCCACGGGTCTTGGGCCCACGAGCCTCGGGTCAACTGGCCTTCGGCCCACGAGAGTTCGGCTCACGAGACCCCGGAGGAGCACACGTCCGGATGGGGTACCTGGCCGGATCAGCCCGAGGAGCCGAGTGGCCATGCTGATGATGGCGGGGAGCCGACTGATCTTGAGGAGGAGGGTGGCACCGTGTACCAGCGTGGTGCTACACGGCTCCCGTCCGTGCCGGCGACCCGCGAGCAGAGGTGGTTGATCTTCCCTGATGGGGAGAGGTACGAAAGTGCATTTAATATTTTTGTACCTTCTGCATTCACGTTTCTTCAAATAACTAATGCGTTGGCCTTGTCATGCTGCAGGGGTTGGGACCACCATCATAGTGTCCGCCGGCCCAACTCCGTCCTTGGAGTTCTTTGCCGGCAAAACTTCCCGGGGTTTGTCACGTTGCCTGGTGAGGGTCGGCTTCCAGAGCTTGGGTTGAGCTGGGAGCACTACGTGGCTGCCCCGGCCCCGCCGGATGTCATTATCGACGGTGTCGTGTGCGACACGAGGGCAGACATGGTGATCAGGACATTCTGGGTAATTTCTCCTTTACACATTTCAAAATCTTCAACTAGCTAGTTATTAATTGTACTAATCAATATTGTCTCATTTGATTGCAGACTTTCTACAGGTGTGAGGAGGGATACGAGGAGGACAGCGCAAATGTTATCCAGAACGTCTGCAAGCGCCTACTCCAGAACTTACGGCATGAGGCTCGGGTGCAGGCTGTTCGAGACTACTACGCCTTGCGTGGTATCAAGAAGACCAAGCCGGCGTGCCGCGATAAGTTCCTGAGTAAGGAGCAGTACATGAAGGTAATTCTTAAGGCCTTCTACTTAAGTTCCTTCATTTAGTAATTCTTAGCCGTAGCGCTCAAGTTTCTATTTGCTAACTTAGGCGCCTCTGAGATGGTGTGCGGATCGGATGGATTGTTGGGAGGTGTTGGTCGATGAGTGGTGCTCACAAGAATGGCTAGCCCTCCACAACCAGGCCAAGGACAAACGTGCCCAAATGGAAGGTGTGCCACACCATCAAGGCAGCTCCAACTTATATCAGTTCGGGCGCAACTGGGTATGTGGTTTGCTTCATGATTCATGCAATTCATTCATCATGCTAGCTTGAGCCCTTTAATTACTAATTTTCATTGTTTCTCTCTTTTAGGCACGCTACAATAAGGCGGATAAGGTGCCAGAGGTGTACGAACTGTATGCCATGGCCCACACTGGCTCTTTCAAGAAAGTCAAGGCTTTCTCTCAGTCTGACCTCGATGATGCAAACAACTTCACCAACATCTCCTCCCACAACAAGCTCGTGAGATATAGAGATGAGGGGAAGGCGAGGAAAGGGGAGGACTTTAACCCGAGCCAGGGTCCCATTGATCCAGAGCTGGTGATGATATCTGGTGGCGGGAGGTCCCATGGCTCCATAGCCATTGGAGATGGACTTATCCGTTGTCCTAGCACTCTCCCGGAGATCAAGGCGCGCCAGTCGAGCTTCGCTCCTGAGATAAGGCCTCGTGAACGGCCAGTGCAACTCGCCATCAAGGTTAGTGATACGTACTCAGTTATCTATCTCCATTACATTGTGTGCGCTTCCATCAATGATTACAAATGGTCATGTGAGTGGTGTTGCAGGCTGCTATACAGACTGAGAGAGATAGAACGGAGAAACTTCTGGCGGAGGCGGCGGAGAGGCAGCGGGAGATGGAGGAGAGGACGAGAAAGATGATGGAGGAGGAGAGGGCACGGAATGACATGCAGGCAAGGGCCACGTACGAGCTCCTTGTGGTAAGTTTCTTCTTTAGATTACTTGCTAGTCTTAACATTTCAGTCTCATTACTAACTAGTATGACTCTGTTCTGAAAACCAAATGTGCAGTCTGTGTGCGAGAAGTCCGGTCAGCCTGCTCCGCCGATGCCAGTGATTGCTCCTGGGAGCACGGTGAGTTTAGTTTGAATGGACATTACTTGGTAGTCTTAACATTTGAGTGTCGTAATGCTAACGAGACATTGGAAATGATCTTTGGTGCAGCTTAACTCCAGAAACGCATCGCACGATCCTTCTCCAGGTAGCGGCACTAGCCACCCCGCTCCTACACCTCCCTGATCACGGTAAGTTTCTCTAGTGTTTTGCTTAACAAATGCATAAAGACCTAGACTTAGCTTTATTTCCTCCAATATGCTTACCATAATGACCTAGAGTTAGCTTATTTTCCTCCAAAATGACCCATTTTACCTAGGTTAGCTTATAAATGATGCAGTTCATCCAAGTTAGCTCAAAAATGACCCATTTTACCTACATTAGCTCCTAAATGATCCATTTTACCTACGTTAGCTTTAAAATGGCCCATTTCACCTAAGTTAGCTCAAAAAGAACCATTTCAACTAAATTAGCTCTAAAATGACCCATTTTACGTAGATGAGCTCCTAAATGATCCATTTTACCTACGTTAGCTTTAAAATGACCCATTTAACCTAGGTTAGCTCCAAAATGACCCATTTCACCTAGGTTAGCTCCAAAATGACCCATTTCACCTAGGTTAGCTCCAAAATGACCCATTTCACCTAGGTTAGCTCCAAAATGACCCATTTCACCTTACTTACCTCAAAAACGATGCCCTTCACCTTAGTTAGCTCATAAACGACCCATTTCAACTATGTTAGCTCATAAATGATCCATTTCAACTAAGTTAGCTCATAAACAACCCATTTCAACTTAGTTAGCTCATATATGATCCATTTCACCTAAGTTAGCTCATAAATGACATATACTTCTTGTTCTAGTCTTCTTCTTGTTCTTAACTTTCTTATTTACCATTTTGCAGATTTCGCCCACTTCATGGAAGCTAGCTTGATATGATGGAGTGCTTGCTTTTCCTTTGATGAAACTTTGCATTGTATCTAGCTTGCTATGATGGAACTTGCTATCTTCATGAAACTTTGCATTGTAATATATATATGGATGGAACAATGTGTATGGATGGAACTTGCTTATGTATGAACAATGTGTATGGATGAAACTGATGTGATATGTGATATGAAACTTATGTGCTGGATATGTGCTGGATATGTGATATGAAACTTATATATTTTCTGTGCAAATTGTGGGATTTAATAAAAAACAGAAAAAACAGACAATATGCAGGCTCTTTGCCGTCTGCCACCGACGGCAAAGAGCTCTTTGCCGTCTGCCGCGGACGGCAAAGAAGCCACGTGGCAGCCAACTGTACTTCCTGGGAGCTGACCCATTTGGTCAGTTTGCCTATAGTGGCAGACGGCAAAGACTTTGCCGTCCGTGGCAGACGGCAAAGAACCTGCCATCTAGTGACGTGTAGATGAGATCATAAGGCCGACGGCAAAGACCAGAGAAATTTTGCCGTCTGCGGCGGACGGCAAAGGTCTGCCGTTAGCCACTTAACGGACTGACAGCGCAATTATTGCCATCCGCCCTCTTTGCCGTCCGCCGCAGACGGCAAAGAGCCTTTGCCGTCCGCCGCCAGGAAGCAGACGGCAAAGCAGCTGTTTACCGTAGCCTTCTTTGCCGGAGCCTTTTGCCGTCCGCGGCTGACGGCAAAGGTCTTTGCCGTCCGCCTTTCGAGCTTTTGCCGTCCGCCGTGGCAGACGGCAAAGTAGTTGTTTCCTGTAGTGAAATGAGCCCCTTACGAAGCAACGCATAAACTAGGGTTTAAGCTTCTGTCACTCTAGCAACCCATCATCTACTTACTACTTCCTAATGCCTTCCTCTAGGCCCAAACAATGGTGAAGTGTCATGTAGTCGACGTTCACATAACACCACTAGAGGAAAGACAACATACATCTCATCAAAATATCGAACGAATACCAAATTCACATAACTACATATAGCAAGACTTCTCCCATGTCCTCAGGAACAAACGTAACTACTCACAAATTATATTCATGTTCAAAATCAGAGGGGTATTAATATGCATAAAGGATCTGAACATATGATCTTCCACCAAATAAACCAACTAGCATCAACTACAAGGAGTAATCAACACTACTAGCAACCCACAGGTATCAATCTGAGGTTTTGAGACAAAGATTGGATACAAGAGATGAACTAGGGTTTGAGAGGAGATGGTGCTGGTGAAGATGTTGATGGAGATTGACCCCTTCCCGATGAGAACAGCTCCGCCGGAGCCCTAGATTGGTTTCGCCAGGTTCCGCCTCATGACGGCGGTGTTTCGTCCCGAAAGGTTCCTTCTATTTTTTCCAGGGCGAAAGACTTCATATAGCCAAAGATGGGCACCGGAGGCCTGCCAGGGGGCCCACGAGGCAGGGGGGCGCGCCCCCCACCCTCGTGGACGGTGGGTGGCCCCCCTCTGGTGCTTTCTTCACCCAATATTTTTTATTTATTCAAAAACTAACTTCCGTAAAGTTTCAGGTCTTTTGGAGTTGTGTAGAATAGGTCTCTAATATTTGCTCCTTTTCCAGCCCAGAATTCTAGCTGCCAGCATTCTCCCTCTTCATGTAAACCTTGTAAAATAAGAGAAAATAAGCATAAGTATTGTGACATAATGTGTAATAACAGCCCATAATGCAATAAATATCGATATAAAAGCATGATGCAAAATGGACGTATCAACTCCCCCAAGCATAGACCTCGCTTGTCCTCTAGCGGAAGCCGATATCGAAAAATATGTCCAGATGTTTAGAGATAGAGGTGTCGATAAAATAAAATACGGACATCAGGGCATCATGATCATTCTAATAACAGCAACATATATATATATATATATATATATTGTCATATGATTTCTTATTGCTAAAGTAACAATATATTCACAATGTCAAGTATGAATCAGAAACTTCATTGAAAACTAACAAACTAAAATCTCAGTCATTGAAACAATTGCAATTTATCGTAACATCGGAAAGAGTCAATATAAGAGCTTTTCGGCAAGTCCACATACTCAACTATCATTTAGTCTTTCAGAATTGCTAACACTCATGCAATACTTATGGGTATGGAGTTTTAATCGGACACAGAGAAAGATAGGGGTTTATAGTGTTGCCTCCCAACCTTTTACCTCAAGGGTATTGTCAACAATAATACTTCATGATAACTTACATCCAATTGGACATATATATATATATATATCAGGATCTTTCCAACACGATGTGCTTGCCAAAGGATAAAAATGTAAAAAGGAAAGGTCAAGATCACCATGACTCTTGTATAATGTATAAGACAAGAATAAAAGATAGGCCCTTCGCAGAGGGAAGCAGAGGTTGTCAAGTGCTTTTATGGTTGGATGCACAAAATCTTAATGCGAAAGAACGCCACTTTATATTGCCTCTTGTGATAGGGACGTTTATTATGCAGTCTGTCACTTTTATTGCTTCCATATCACAAGATCGTATAAAGCTTATTTTCTCCACACTAATAAATCATACATATTTAGAGAGCAATTTTTATTGCATGCAACAATGACAACCTACTTGAAGGATATTAGTCAATCCATAGGTAGATATGGTGGACTCTCATGGAAAAACTGGGTTTGAGGATATTCGGAAGCACAAGTAGTATCTCTACTTGGTGCAAAGAACTTGGCTAGCATGAGGGGGAAAGGCAAGCCCAACATGTTGGATGATCTATGACAATATACTTTATTTCGGATATAAGAAAACATAACCCATTACGTTGTCTTCCTTGTCCAACATCAACTTTTTATCATGTCATATTTTAATGAGTGCTCACAATCATAAAAGATGTCCAAGATAGTATATTTATATGTGAGAACCTCTCTTTCTTTATTACTTCCTATTAATTGCAACGATGACCAAAACTATGTTTGTCAACTCTCAAGAACTTTTATTCATCATACTCTTTATATCTGAAGTCATTACTCTCCATAAGATCAATATGATCTCTTTAATTCTTTTTACTCTTTCTCTTCTCTTTTATTTTTATTCCCTCAAGATCATAGCAAGATAATCAAGCCCTTAACTCAAAACTAATCTTTATTATATATAGCTCACGGACTCGATTACATAGAAGGATCATAAAGCAAAACTCAAAACTAAATCATACTAAAACTTTATTCTACTAGATCAATATATAATCAAAAGGATCAAACTAAGAAAAATGGTAAAGATATGATGGTGATACGATACCGAGGCACCTCCCCCAAGCTTGGCAGTTGCCAAGGGGAGTGCCCATACCCATGTGTTTATGTCTCTTTCCTCGGAGGTGGTGATGATGGAGTTGTTGATGATGTAGGCTTGTCGTCCATCTTCCAATGCATAGCTCACCATCATAGAAGGATGATCGAGTCTCCGGGATCCTTACATCTGCAGCCGAACTCATCCTCTTGAATCCATATTCATACTCACAGTTTTTGTTTTGCAGGTCATAGATCTGGGCTTGGAGATGCTCGATTTTCTCGTGAAGCTTGAATATGGTCTCCCCAATGTTCTTGGCGTCCAACTTGTGGTTGTTGGTGAACTCCGCGATCATCATGTGGTTGGTGTCGAGTCCGCGTTCCACCATCCCTTGGCACTTGAAAACTTGCTGCTCCATTGCTTCAAGTCTTGTCTGTGTGTGTTTGTGCACGCGTTTGTGTGTGAGAGGGAGAGAGTGTATGTGGAGTAGAGAGACCATTGATGATGTAAACCTAGTATAAGGGAAGGGGGAATGGTGTGACATGTGTAGTAGCGAGATAGCACGGGTGCGGGCGGGGGGGAGCAGACTATTTGGAAGAGACATCGAGTGTGTGTGTGGGAGAGGGGTGTGAGAGCGAGAGAAAGAGAGAGCTAGCGACGGAGAGAGAGAGAGAGAGAGAGAGAGAGAGAGAGAGAGGAAGAGAGGGGGCGAGAGGGGTCGTTTGTGTCCATAAATGGCGTATAGATATGGAGACAATGTTGATGTTGTCCGAAATTGGCCTATGAATGGAGACGCAAGGGAAGTGAGTCATCGTGTGTGTGATAGGGACTTCATGAGAGATCTATAATAGATGGTGTAGAGAACAATGTGCGAAATCGAGAACGATTATACATTAGGGAGCTATGCAAAGAGTCACGACATATATGTACACAGGGAAGGAGCTGGGGCGGGTCCGCATGTGGGAGAGATAGAAAGAGGAGAGTGCTGCACAAGGAGACAAAGTGTGCTTGTTTGCAGCGGGGGTGGTGTGTGAGGTGAGTGCGCGAGAACCACATAACTAGGGAGATAGACGTTTGGGGGCGACGTTTTGTGTGTATGGGAAATATACACTCTACATAGTGCGTGTGCTTGGGTAAGAGAGATAGCGGGAGACCTAGAGAGTGAGGGAAGAGATGTGTGCATGCCCGAGAGACAAAGTGATAGAGACCTATGTTGGGGTCCGGACTTTACAAGAGAGAGGGGTGTTAATGTGCTCGTGTGTTGGTGTTTGGGGGAGAGAACGACTTCTCTATGTGTGTGTGTGTGTGGTGGGGGGGGGTTGACTTCAGATAAAGAGTGAGGTGTCTATATTTGAGGGACTTTAGCGTAATTGAGATATTGTGCACTTATGGTTGATCAATTTGTTTCACAGTTTGTACTATGAGATAACGATACTTTTGAACATGCATGATATACCTTGATGTAGCAGAATTACAAACCTAAGATTGGAATTTTGGAATTCTACTCCATCATTAGCTTTTGTAATTCATTTAAACGGAGGTACATTTTTTAAGCCGGGATTTCGTGATTTCAAATTCATATATCAAACCTAGAGATATACACATACGGGCATGTTCAAACTTTATAATCATCCACTTTATTCATACACATACACATTTTTGCTTTTGTCATCATATTTAGGATAAACACATTTGGAATTTCATTTGAATTGGACCGCATGATGGTATTTGCTTGTAGTAGCTCAATGATCCATATTTGAATTGAATGGACAATCTAAGTTTCGAGTTGGAGACATTGATTTTCAAAACTTGCACATTTTTTTGCGTGCAAAACAAACAAATTGTCGGCCATGATATCATAGTCGGCCGTACGAGAGCAGAATACTTATAATTTTAGGCACCAAAAGCTTTCAAACTTCCCGCTCACATTGAAATATCACGCGCCCGAAAGTTTAGCCCTGCGATATTCCTGTTTTGCCCCTGCCACATGAACGGAAAAGGGCTGCTTTGGTAACTCCATTGTTTTCCCCTCTTTGCCCCCAACATTCTTCCCCAGAGCCCCTCCCCTTCCCCTCCCCGACCCCCCAACCACGGCAAGCCGCCGAATCTAGTCCTCCGCCGCAGCGGTGGACCTCACACCCCGCCGGATCTACCTTCCGCACCTTGGAACCCCCAACTGCCAACTCACCACTACACCGGAGCCGCTTCAACGACTGGCTTGTCCACCGCTCCAGATCTCCTTGACCGCCATCATGGTCCACGGCACCGGATCTGCTTAACCGGCGCCCTCATCCACCACAGCGTAGGCCCTTCACTGACTCCCTCGTCCGCCCCTTCGCTGGCCCTTCATACAAGCCCTCGTCCGCCGCAACAGATCCGCCTCACCGAAAGCACTGTACAACACGCCCGCCGAAGCCTTCGTCCACTGCACCGGACCCGCTCCACGGATGCCATATTCAACTCCACCGGCCCTGCTTTACCGACGCCGCAGCCTCATCAGGTTATTTTGATTTGTACTCCTTCGGTTTTTCTCTTTATCGTGCAACTGTTCACTTACCACAGATGAGCTTTCTTGTATGTCGACAGGCGCCGCAACCGTAGCACCGGAGCCGCTTCAGCGACGGCGACAGCCGACCCAAACTCAACCGCAACACGAGCACCATCGACGATCCTTAGCTATCAAGTATGACAACGATACCCATACGACGCCGAGAATCAGGTACTATTATCCAACGGCCGGCGCCTACCTTCACTTTCCTAGCATAAGCACCGCACCTTTGAATTTCTTCAGGGCATCATTCAATTTTTCATGACACGCGTTATTCTGCTTGCACCTGTAGGGCCATACTTCTGGCAGTGAACATGTTACATGTGCTAAATTACATACCTGTGCACATATAGTTAATATGCTTTAGTTTTGTTCTGATGCCACCTGTTGGTTCCATCAGACTGCTTAATGTTCTCTATGCTTAATTACACATCAGCAAACTAGCATGTGGTTCCGCTGCTTTTTGTTCGTTCTACCCTACATTTTCTGGTGCTAGCTATTACACTGCTCCGAGCCTCTGTTCATTACTTGTTTGTGTGTTCTTGATCTTCCCAAGTTGCATGACTAATTTGATGCTTCTATTAATTATGGAGCTGCCAACCCCATCAAGCAAAATATTTGTTCTTTTGGGGCTGGCACCTCGAACAAGCATAAAAATAGAGGGAAGCGGATATATTGTCGTGTATGCACACACCCTTCTTTCATTAGTTTAGTTGAACCATTGATGATCAATTCGGACCAGTGCATGCGATTAAAATTAATTTTACCTAAATAGATGGTGCAGAATAAACTACAACAACTAGATTTGCAACCACGGGATGCTGACGATATCTTCAAAGAACATTGCAACAGCAGCTAGGCTTCACAGCAACATATGGTAAGCCAGTGTGTTTTAGTACATGTGAAATGTAATGCGAGCGGGCTGCTTTCTTGGCTTGTGCCCTCAATGTGTAATCCTACCGAATTACAAATAGTTCAGTTGTCTGCTTTGCTGTTTTGGTTGATTAGAATGCTTATTTGTTGTTACGCTATACCTGAGTTGGCCAATATGTCAGCAGTGCCTGCTGTACTATCGTAAAGAAATGCATGCCTATTTCATTTGAGTCCTTGACTTTTCCTCTCAACTTCATCACAAGACTGTCTTCGTAGTTTATATGAGGCCACACTGTTAAGTGCTTTCTCAGGTTATTTCAACTGCTTAGATGCCTTGGCAACTTAAATATAGCGGTTGTACACTCCCTTTCAACTAGGGATGTCCACTAGGTCCCGTTTAATCCCGATTAAAGTCCACTAGTGGTATGATAGTCCAAAAGAGTTTTGTTTTTTGAGGAAAATGAACTAGGGATGTAGCAAAAACTAACTAGATGGGACTGGCGGATGTCGTTTATTTGCCACTTACATCCCTAGTTTCATCTTACCATTTTAATTTATTTTCGGCTAATGCTGCTTCGAACCATTTAAATATAGTTTGCGATGCTCGGCAATAATTCGTCTGTCGTTTACCATGTAAGCTTACTGCCTGGATCATACGATAACTATCTCTTACTGATGTCCAACGGAAACCTTTCAGGATGCTGTTCACACTAGGACACAATGTACACCCCCAGAATCTATTTGTGGAAGCAGTGCGCCATCCATGTTACCAGATGGTAGCAGTTCAGAGGCAACACCACCGGGGAGCAGTCTGAGCACAGATATTATAGTGCTTGAGGCTCTACTAGAGGCAGAAAGAGATGGTGTGGCTGCCATGAATGAGGTAATCTTTATCTTGAGGCTGGAAATTACGGAATTAGCGGCACGCATTATGCAAGCAACCCAAGAATTGGAAGAAGTAAGAATGTTGCATTTGAAGATGGAGGAGGTCCTGCTATTTCTGCTATCTGAAGCCCAAGGTATGTTGGGGAACGTACCAGAAATTCAAAATTTTCCTACGTGTCACCAAGATCAATCTAGGAGATGCTAGCAACGAGAGGGGAGGAGTGCATCTACATACCCTTGTAGATCGCGAGCGGAAGCGTTCAAGAGAACAGGGTTGATGGAGTCGTACTCGTCGTGATTCAAATCACCGATGATCCTAGCACCGAACGGACGGCACCTCCGCGTTCAACACACGTATGGAGCAGCGACGTCTCCTCCTTATTGATCCAGCAAGGGGGGAGGAGAGGTTGATGGAGATCCAGCAGCACGACGGCGTGGTGGTGGAAGTAGCGGGATCCCGGCAGGGCTTCGCCAAGCGCAAGCGGGGAGGAAGAGGTGTCACGGGAGGGAGAGAGGCGCCAGGGCTTGCGGTGCTGCTCTCATGCGCCTCCCCACTATATATAGGGGTGGAGGGGACTGGTTTCTTGCCCTCCAAGTCCATTGGGGCGTTGGCAAAGGTGGGGAAAAGAAGTCCCATCATTTCCCTTCCCCACCGATTGTTCTCCCCCCTTTTTAGGGATCTTGATCTTATCCCTTCGGGATATGATCTTATTCCATCTAAGGTGGGATCTTGGTGCGCCTTCACCAGGGGTGTGGGGCCTTACCCCCACTACCCACGTTCATGTGGGTCCCCCATGCAGGTGGGCCCCACTTCGGAACCTTCTAGAACCTTCCCGGTACAATACCGAAAAATCCCGAACATTTTCCGGTGGCCAAAATAAGACTTCCCATATATAAATCTTTACCTCCGGACCATTCCGGAACTCCTCGTGACGTCCGGGATCTCATCCGGGACTCCGAACAACTTTCGTTTAACCGCATACTAATATCTCTACAACTCTAGCGTCACCGAACCTTAAGTGTGTAGACCCTACGGGTTCGGGAGACATGCAGACATGACCGAGACGACTCTCCGGTCAATAACCAACAGCGGGATCTGGATACCCATGTTGGCTCCCACATGTTCCACGATGAACTCATCGGATGAACCACGATGTCGAGGATTCAATCAATCCCGTATACAATTCCCTTTGTCAATCGGTACGTTACTTGCCCGAGATTCGATTGTCGGTATCCCAATACCTTGTTCAATCTCATTACTGGCAAGTCACTTTACTCGTACCGTAACGCATGATCCCGTGGCTAACTCCTTAGTCACATTGAGCTCATTATGATGATGCATTACCGAGTGGGCCCAGAGATACCTCTCCGTCATACGGAGTGACAAATCCCAGTCTCGATTCGTGCCAACCCAACAGACACTTTCGGAGATACCTGTAGTGCACCTTTATAGCCACCCAGTTACGTTGTTACGTTTGGTACACCCAAAGCATTCCTACGGTATCCGGGAGTTGCACAATCTCATGGTCTAAGGAAATGATACTTGACATTAGAAAAGCTCTAGCAAACGAACTACACGATCTTGTGCTATGCTTAGGATTGGGTCTTGTCCATCACATCATTCTCCTAATGATGTGATCCCGTTATCAATGACATCCAATGTCCATGGTCAGGAAACCATAACCATCTATTGATCAACGAGCTAGTCAACTAGAGGCTGACTAGGGACATGTTGTGGTCTATGTATTCACACATGTATTACGGTTTCCAGTTAATACAATTATAGCATGAACAACAGACAATTATGATGAAGAAGGAAATACAATAATAACCATTTTATTATTGCCTCTAGGGCATATTTCCAATAGTCTCCCACTTGCACTAGAGTCAATAATCTAGTTCACATCACCATGTGATTAACACTCAAAGTTCACATCGCCATGTTACTAATACCCAAGAGTTTACTAGAGTCAATAATCTAGTTCACATCACCATGTGATTAACACTCAATGAGTTCTAGGGTTTGATCATGTTATGCTTACGAGAGAGGTTTTAGTCAACGGGTCTGCAACATTCAGATCTGTGTGTGCTTTACAAATCTCTATGTCATCTTGTAGATGCAGCTACCACGCGCTACTTGGAGCTATTCCAAATAACTGCTCTACTATACGAATCCGGTTCACTACTCAGAGTCATCCGGATTAGTGTCAAAGTTTGCATCGACATAACCCTTTACGACGAACCCCCTTTCCACCTCCATAATCGAGAAAATTCCTTAGTCCACTAGATACTAAGGATAAGTTCGACCGCTGTCATGTGATCCCTTCCTGGATCACTATTGTACCCCTTGACTAACTCATGGCAAGGCACACTTCAGGTGCGGTACACAGCATAGCATATTGTAGAGCCTACGTCTAAAGCATAGGGGATGACCTTCGTCCTTTCTCTTTCTTCTGCCATGGTCAGGTCTTGAGTCTTACTCAATACTCACACCTTGTAACACAGCCAAGAACTCCTTCTTTGCTGATCTATTTTGAACTCCTTCAAAATCTTATCACGGTATGTATTCATTTGAAAGTACTATTAAGCGTTTTTGATCTATCCTTATACATCTTGATGCTCAATGTTCAAGTAGCTTAATCCAGGTTCTCCATTAAAAACACTTTTCAAATCACCCTGGATGCTTTCCAGAAAATCTACATCATTTCTGATCAACAATATGTTAACAACATATACTCATCAAAAATTCTATAGTGCTCCCACTCACTTCTTTGGAAATACAAGTTTCTCATGAACTTTGTATAAACCCAAAATCTTTGATCATCTCATCAAAGCGTTCATTCCAACTCCGAGATGCTTACTCCAATCCTTAGAAGGATTGCTGGAGCTTTGCATACTTGTTAGCATCTTTCAGGATTGACAAAACCTTCTGGTTGTATCACATACAACCTTTCCTCAAGAAAATCGTCGAGGAAACAATGTTTTGAGATCCTATCTGCAAGATTTCATAAATAATGCAGTAACTGCTAATATAATTCTAACAGACTCTTAGCATCGCTATGAGTGAGAAAGTCTCATCGCAGTCAACTCCTTGAACTTGCCGGAAAACATCTTAACGACAAGTCGAGCTTTCTTAATGGTGACACTTACCATCATTGTCTGTCTTCCCTTTAAAATCCATCTATACCCAACAGCCTTACGACCATCAAGTAGTTCTTTCAAAGTCTATACTTTGTTTTCATACATGGATCCTCTCGGATTTTATGGCCTCGAGCCATTCGTCGGAATCCGGGCCCACCATCGCTTCTCCATAGCTCGTAGGTTCATTGTTGTCTAGCAACATGACTTCCAAGACAGGATCACGTACCACTCTGAAGTAGTACGCATCCTTGTCGTCCTATGAGGTTTGGTAGTGACTTGATCTGAAGTTTCATGATCACTATCATAAGCTTCGACTTCAATTGGTGTAGGTGCCACAGGAACAACTTCCTGTGCCCTGCTACACATTAGTTGAAGTGACGGTTCAATGACCTCATCAAGTCTCCACCATCCTCCCACTCAATTCTTTCGAGAGAAACTTTTCCTCGAGAAAGGACCCGTTTCTAGAAACAATCACTTTTGCTTCCAGATCTGAAATAGGAGGTATACCCAACTGTTTTGGGTATTCTATGAACATGCATTTATCCGCTTTGGGTTCGAGCTTATCAGCCTGAAACTTTTTCACATAAGCGTCGCAGCCCCAAACTTTTAAGAAACGACAGCTTAGGTTTCTCTAAACCATAGTTCATACGGTGTCGTCTCAACGGAATTGCGTGGGGCCCTATTTAAAGTGAATGCGGTTGTCTCTAATGCCTAACCCATAAACAATAGTTGTAATTCGATAAGAGATATCATGGTATGCACCATATCCAATAGGGTACAGTTATGATGTTCGGACACACCATCACAATATGGTGTTCCAGGCAGTATTAGTCGTGAACAATTTCCATAATTTCTTAATTGTGTGCCAAACTCGTAACTCAGATATTCATCTCTATGATCATATCACAGACATTTTATCCTCTTGTCACGACGATCTTCAACTTCATTCTGAAATTACTTGAACCTTTCAATAATTCAGACTTGTGTTTCATCAAGTAAATATTCTCAGCATCTACTCAAATCATCTGTGAAGTAAGAACATAACGATATCCACTACCTGCCTCAGCACTCATTGGACTGCACACATCAAATTTATTACTTCCAACAAGTTGCTCTCTTGTTCCATCTTACTGAAAACGAGGCCTTTCAGTCATCTTGCCCATGTGGTATGATTTGCATGTCTCAAGTGATTCAAAATCAGGTGAGTCCAAATGATCCATCTGTATGGACTTTCTTCATGCATATATACTAATAGACATGGTTCGCATGTCTCAATCTTTTCAAAAACGAGTGAGTCCAAAGATCCATCAACATGGAGCTTCTTCATGCGTTTTATACCAATATGACTCAAGTGGCAGTGCAACAAGTATGTGGTACTATCATTACTATCTTATATCTTTTGGCATGAACATGTGTATCACTACGACCGAGATTCAATAAACCATTCATTTTAGGTGCAAGACCATTGAAGGTATTATTCAAATAGACAGAGTAACCATTATTCTCCTTTAATGAATAACTGTATTGCGATAAACATAATCCAATCATGTCTATGCTCAACGCAAACACCAAATAATAATTATTCAGGTTTAACCCCAATCTCGATGGTAGAGGGAGCATGTGATGCTTGATCACATCAACCTTGGAAACACTTCCAACACATATCGTCATCTCACCTTTAGCTACTCTCCGTTTATTCCTCAGCTTTTATTTCGAGTTACTAACACTTAGCAACCGAACCGGTATCTAATACCCTGGTGCTACTAGGAGTACTAGTAAAGTACACATTAATATATCCAATATACTTCTGTCGACCTTGCCAGCCTTCTCATCTATGAAGTATCTAGGGTAGTTCTGCTTCAGTGACCGTTCCCCTCATTTCAGAAGCACTTAGTCTTGGGTTTGGGTTCAACCTTGGGTTTCTTCACTAGAGCAGCAACTGATTTGCCGGTTCATGAAGTATCCCTTCTTGCCCTTGCCCTTCTAGAAACTAGTGGTTTTACTAACCATCAACAATTGATGATCCTTCTTGATTTCTACTTTCGCGGTGTCAAACATCGCGAGTTGCTCAAGGATCATCATGTCTATCCCTGATATGTTATAGTTCATCACGAAGCTCTAATAGCTTGGTGGCAGTAACTATGGAGAACCATCACTATCTCATCTGGAAGATTAACTCCCACTCGATTCATGTGATTGTAGTACTCAGACAATCTGAGCACATGCTCAACGATTGAGCTTTTCTCCCTTAGTTTGCAGGCTTAAGAAACTAGTCAGAGGTCTCATGCCTCTTGATGTGGGCATTAGTCTGAAATCCCAATTTCTGTCTTTGGAACATCTCATATGTTCTACGACGTTTCAAAACCATCTTTGGTGCCACAATTTTAAACTGTTAGCTTCACACACTGAACTATCACGTAGTCATCAAAACGTGTATGTCAGATGTTTCGTAACATCTATAGACGACGCTCGAGGTTCAGCACACCGAGCGGTGCATTAAGGACATAAGCCTTCTGTGCAGCAATGAGGACAATCCTCAGTTTACGGACCCAGTCCGCATAATTGCTACTATCAACTTTCAACTAAATTTTCTCTAGGAACATATCTTAGAAGAACTAAAGCGTAAGCTACGACATTATTTGCAAAGACCTTTTTGACTATGTTCATGATAATTAAGTTCATCTGATTATTTAATGAACTCCCACTTAGATAGACATCCCTCTAGTCATCTAAGTGATACATGATCCGAATCGACTAGGCCGTGTCCGATCATCACGTGAGACGGACTAGTCATCATCGGTGAACATCTCCATGTTGATCGTATCTACTATACGACTCATGTTCGACCTTTCGGTCTCTTGTGTTCCGAGGCCATGTCTGTACATGCTAGGCTCGTCAAGTCAACCTAAGTGTTTTGCTTGTGTTCCGAGGCCATGTCTGTACATGCTAGGCTCGTCAACACCCGTTGTATGCGAACATTAGAATCTATCACACCCGATCATCACGTGGTGTGCTTCGAAACAACGAACCTTCGCAACGGTGCACAGTTAGGGGGAACACATCTCTTGAAATTTTAGTGAGGGATCATCTTATTTATGCTACCGTCGTTCTAAGCAAATAAGATGTAAACATGACAAACATCACATGCAAATCATAAAGTGACATGATATGGCCAATATCATCTTGCGCCTTTTGATCTCCATCTTCGAGGCGCGGCATGATCACCTTCGTCACCGGCATGACACCATGATCTCCATCATCGTGTCTTCATGAAGTTGTCCCGCCACCTATTACTTCTACTACTATGGCTAACGGTTAGCAATAAAGTAAAGTAATTACATGGCATTTTTCATTGACACGCAGGTCATATAATAAATTAAGACAACTCCTATGGCTCCTGCCGGTTGTCATACTCATCGACATGCAAGTCGTGATTCCTATTACAAGAACATGATCAATCTCATACATCACATATATTTTCTGATCAATCTCATACATCACATATATATAATTCATCACATCCTTTTGGCCATATCACATCACATAGCATACCCTGCAAAAACAAGTTAGACGTCCTCTAATTGTTGTTGCATGTTTTACGTGGCTGCTATGGGTTCTAGCAAGAACGTTTCTTACCTACGCAAAAGCCACAACGGTGATATGCCAATTGCTATTTACCCTTCATAAGGACCCTTTTCATCGAATCCGATCCGACTAAAGTGGGAGAGACAGACACCCGCTAGCCACCTTATGCATCAAGTGCATGTTAGTCGGTGGGACCTGTCTCACGTAAGAGTACGTGTAAGGTCGGTCCGGGCCGCTTCATCCCACAATGCCGCCGAATCAAGATAAGACTAGTAACGGTAAGCAAATTGAACAAATCATCGCCCACAACTACTTTGTGTTCTACTCGTGCATAGAATCTACGCATAGACCTGGCTCATGATGCCACTTTTGGGGAACGTAGCAGAAATTCAAAATTTTCCTATGTGTCACCAAGATCAATCTAGGAGATGCTAGCATACCCTTGTAGATCGCGAGCGGAAGCGTTCAAGAGAACGGGGTTGATGGAGTCGTACTCGTCGTGATCCAAATCACCGATGATCCAAGCGCCGAACGGACGGCACCTCCGCGTTCAACACACGTACGGAGCAGCGGCGTCTCCTCCTTCTTGATCCAGCAAGGGGGGAGGAGAGGTTGATGGAGATCCAGCAGCACGACGGCGTGGTGGTGGAAGTAGCGGGATCCCAGCAGGGCTTCGCCAAGCGCAAGCGGGGAGGAAGAGGCGTCACGGGAGGGAGGGATGCGCCAGGGCTTGGGGTGGTGCTCCCATGCGCCTCCCCACTATATATAGGGGTGGAGGGGGCTGGTTTCTTGCCCTCCAAGTCCATTGGGGCGATGGCAAAGGTGGGGAAAAGAAATCCCATCATTTCCCTTCCCCACCGATTGTTATCCCCCCTTTTTAGGGATCTTGATCTTATCCCTTCGGGATATGATCTTATTCCTTCTAAGGTGGGATCTTGGTGCGCCTTGACCAGGGGTGTGGGGACTTGCCCCCACTACCCACGTTCATGTGGGTCCCCTCCCCCCATGCAGGTGGGCCCCACTTCGGAACCTTCTAGAACCTTCCCGGTACAATACCGAAAAATCCCGAACATTTTCCGGTGGCCAAAATAAGACTTCCCATATATAAATCTTTACCTTCGGACCGTTCCGGAACTCCTCGTGACGTCCGGGATCTCATCTGGGACTCCGAACAACTTTCGGTTAACCGCATACTAATATCTCTACAACTCTAGCGTCACTGAACCTTAAGTGTGTAGACCCTACGGGTTCGGGAGACATGCAGACATGACCGAGACGACTCTCCGATCAATAACCAACAGCGGGATATGGATACCCATGTTGGCTCCCACATGTTCCACGATGATCTCATCGGATGAACCACGATGTCGAGGATTCAATCAATCCCGTATACAATTCCCTTTGTCAATCAGTACGTTACTTGCCCGAGATTCGATTGTCGGTATCCCAATACCTTGTTCAATCTCTTTACTGGCAAGTCACTTTACTCGTACCGTAACGCATGATCCCGTGGCTAACTCCTTAGTCACATTGAGCTCATTATGATGATGCATTACCGAGTGGGCCTAGAGATACCTCTCCGTCATACGGAGTGACAAATCCCAGTCTCGATTCGTGCCAACCCAACAGACACTTTCAGAGATACCTGTAGTGCACCTTTATAGCCACCCAGTTACGTTGTGACGTTTGGTACACCCAAAGCATTCCTACGGTATCCGGGAGTTGCACAATCTCATGGTCTAAGGAAATGATACTTGACATTAGAAAAGCTCTAGCAAACGAACTACATGATCTTGTGCTATGCTTAGGATTGGGTCTTGTCCATCACATCATTCTCCTAATGATGTGATCCCGTTATCAATGACATCCAATGTCCATGGTGAGGAAACCATAACCATCTATTGATGAACGAGCTAGGCAACTAGAGGCTTACTAGGGACATGTTGTGGTCTATGTATTCACACATGTATTACGGTTTCCAGTTAATACAATTATAGCATGAACAACAGACAATTATCATGAACAAGGAAATACAATAATAACCATTTTATTATTGCCTCTAGGGCATATTTCCAACAAGGTAATCCCGGTTCTTCTTTAGATACCAGTTGAAATTGTCATTAGATTATTGTACTTGCATGTTGTGTCATGTCGCTGAATGGATTATGTTGCAAGACCCCCTATGTTGTCCATGTATTGTAATGATCCGAATTTTTTAGGCGAAGTAATCCTCAGTACTTGTATGATTGACATAAGGTGAACTGTTTTTCGTGTGAGCATATTGTATTGGATGAAATAACTATTTGACTCAGAGTGTATCCAACCTACCGAATTCGAAGATCACGGCATTTATAAATCATAATCATATATAAAGGTGGAATAAATCTTTGTTGTGGTTTTGAAGAAATAAATAACAAAATGTATAATTATTTATGGATATTCGTAATCGAATACAAATTGGATTTGAATTTAGTTTGCCAGGTCACAGGGCAAACGTGAATGCTAATTCTCCCATGTTTTGAACGAAGCGGCTAAACACCCACTATAATTTGTGGGCTGCACGAAGCAAGTGTTTGCGAGATGGAAATTACTGTCTACCCCTGACACTTGACATCCTTATCGACCGGATTTACACTGCTGTCGATAGGGGTAGACTAGTAACTTCAATCAGACGTGACACGACGGCCTCTGAGCCCATTCAGACACGGTGGGCGCCAAACGTGGGCGGCAAAACACATTTGATTCAAGCTCGTCCGAAAGACATGTGTCTCTTCCTCCATTTCCCCATTCATACACGGTGGGCGGCAAAACAAACTCTCCTCGTCCGAAATCGATGTAGGCTAATATTTTAAATAGGGGCAGATGTGTAACTTCCATCAGACGTGACACAACCGCCCTACCTGTCAGCCCGTTCATACACCGTGGGCGCCAACCGTGGGCGGCAAAACACCCTCTCCTCGCCCGAAATAGTTACCGGCAAATATTTGGGAGATGCGAGATTACCGTCCTATCCCCAACCGACGCGATGTCCGAAATTTTAAACGGGGGATAAGTTCGTAACTTTCCCCCATTTCAGAGAAGCGCATCCCAAAGTTTGAGATCCCCCCTCCCCTCCATTTCCCCATTCATACACCGTCGGCGGCACGACAACCTCCGCACTGCGGCCAGCCTCCTCCGTCCGCCACCCCATCCTCCACCTTGCCGGAGCCGCTACCCCTACCCCGTCGTCCACTGCAAGAGATGGACGTCTCTCATCCACGGCGCTGGACCAGGATCCTTTCATCGCCTCCTCTCGCTTCATCGGCGCCGTCGTCCACCTTGCCGTTGCCGCTCCTACGACCGCCTCGTCCACGGCAACAGGATATATCCCCGACCCGGCCGTCTGCCGTCTAAAGTCTTCTTCCCCGCCGCCGACAGCCATCGCACCCGCAGCACCCTCAACGTATCAGCATAGGCCTACACGGCGTCGCAAGAGAGGTGGTACTCTTCCATATGTGCTTAAGTTATTGATCTCACCCGGAAAATAGATCGTAATTTGTTTACTGTACTTTTCTTGTCCGTACCAAATCGTAGTGGCTAGTTGAAAGCAAACATTGGTTGCGAAGTAGCTTTGTCCGGTTTGCACCTTCAGATCCGCCATGGCACGGGCACTATACTCGTAAAGCTTATGGTTTCCCCCCTTTATATTCACTACCATCATCGTAGGTGCTTCGTGTCGTGCTAGCACTGCTCCTCAAGACCTCAACCCAAAGCTTACGTGTTGAAATACGAATCTGATATGATGCTCATATCACTAAAACAGAGAACGTTTAATTGGTCACCTAATGTTCCTATATTCGTTTCGAAAAGCATGTGCGCCACCCACTGGTCCAGCTAGTTCCACTTTCCTGATTTTTCTCTTGATGCTTAGGGTTTTCCCCTTTTATCTACTCTACTATGATCTGCGTAGGTGCTTTCTGTCGTACTAGCATTACTCCACCCTTCAAGCTAAACAACACAACACTCAGAATTCGAAAGCTTAGTTGTTCAAATATGATTGTGATATGATACTGATATTAGTTAACCGACACATTTAATTGGTTAGCTAAAGGTCCCACTTGAGTTTCCAAATGCATGTCGCGACATATAGAGAGACAGCATAATTGCATTTCTTTGTCACTTGTTGACCGTACTTTCTTGTCCATACCAAATCTTAGTTGTTATTTCAAAGCAAACATCGGTTGCTAACTACCCTTTGCGCGGTTTGCAGCTTCAGATCTGCCATCCCACTGCCACGGTCAACACTGTACTCATCATGCTTATGTTTTCCCCATTTTATGATGACCACAATCAGCCTACGTGGTTCGTGTCGTAATAGCACTGCTCCACCCATCGAGCTAAACAAGCTTAGTTGTACAAATTCATATCTGATATTATTGCTGATATTAGTAAAACTGAGAGATGTTTAATTGGTTAGCTAAATGTTCCTACTTTAGTTTCGAAATGCATGTGAGCCACATATGGAGAGACCGGAAAGAATAGTATTTCTCTGTGCGCTCTGGTTCATCATGGGTGGCCAACCGACATTGTATTGAAAGACTTGTAATATCTTCAATCTGCTTGCTCTTCTGCTCTTCTTTAAGATGATACTCTTCTCTTGCGGTCGACTGGTCAGGTCGAGTTGTTCTCCCTTAGTATATTTTGAATCTGTCAGGTCAGGTCGACTTGTTCTTCTTTACTATATGTTGAAGCTATCATCTGCGAAGTGTCATCACTTCTGGAGCTCTCATATTTTGAGTAGTAGGCCACATTATATTAATGCACACAACAAATTACAGCATGCATGGCATCTTTTAAAAGAATTGCAGAGATAGCACAAAGGGGTTTACAGGGAGGCAGTATTGGATTAGAATCACTTCTGCATTACAAAGAAAATCTCACTTGTTTTTATGTTTTCATGCATGTCAGATATTGAACATTATCAAAATGAATATGAGAATGGGCGCACGAGAGGAATATTGCGGAACGATCCACTGGCTAACAAACTTGGCATGGTGGAGGATGGCCTATCTTATTCACCCATCAAGGTGCTTGCTCTAACTTTGCAAAGTTGTATTGGTCGCACATATTTTGCATCTGACCTCTTGCATTACTTCTACTTTGTTACACCATCTGCTTAGTTTAAGCATCATATATGAGTATATGCCATACCTATCCATTTTCTGTACCTATTCCATGTGTCGTCACACTATGTTTTTCCAGTCAAATGTTGTTCTTTCGTAATAGATGTCCAAAAGGAAGAGGGTGAGTGCAGATCCTCAAGGAGTACAAACTAGGTATTTGGAAAAGGTAGTGATACCTGTTAAATCAGATAGATCAGCAGCCACAGAAAACACAGGCCCAACTGTACCACACTTTACCCCTACTCCAGTGGCCAAACCCCTATTAGAACTGCTGGGAGCCCAGCGTCAGGTACTGTCTATGATATCAATTCAAAATTTGAACTCCTAAATTTCTGCTTGTGCCTTACCTTCTCTCTTGTATGAAAACTAATTTCAGATGAATCTCCTTGCTCAAAGGATCATACGATCTCAAAACAATAATGGGCTCTGCATTGCTCTTGTCAGTACCTCTCTCCCTTTTGCCTTGTAACGCTGTACTTAATTAATTGCTATTTGATTATGTATCATCAGTCTGCACCTGAGCTTCATTATCCTCTGTTTCTTCCAATATTATTTGATCTATATTTACTCTTTGCAAAATGTAGAATAATGGCAACGCTTATAAAGAATTTTCTTTGGGGAATTTATTGAATTATCCTTCCATCAACATGGAGAAGGGCTTTGTCCAGCCCGTGTTAACATGTAATGTAAGTTCATCCTTCTCAAGCCTTCAAACTTTGTTCTAGTATAGATTTGGATAGGCATCATTTCCTCCACTGCTGTTTGCTTTGCTGTTTACATCTGATTGGATGTTTGCAACAACTACCAGTTTCAAATTGTAGTTGTAAAAACATGTTCCTTATGCAGAACAGATCCATTTATTTGCTTATATAATTGTGAAACCTGTTACGTGTCTCCTTGTTTCTCTTTCAGACTCGTATCTCTTACGCCAGGCAGAACTTTAGGGAAGATAGTGAGCCAAACCATCTTGAGGACAGCGAGATGACCCCAAGGTCCTGTCTTGATGAAGACAGTGAGTTGAAGCTACTCACCAGCAGGTGTGAGACAACCTCTGTGCAGTCGCTGCGTCAATCAGTTCGACTTCTTCAGTCTCAACTTAAAGCGGAAAGGCTTGCTTCAGCTCAGCTCCGACTTGAAGTCAAAGATGCAATGAAGATGTCAGAGGACTGTCGTGCGCACCATCATGCCTTAAATCTAGTGTTGATGCATCTATCGTTGACACAACTGAGGTCTACTCAGCTTCTTCAGCTGTTTGGGGGGCCCGACGTGGCCAGGCCTAGTGCCTTCTGAAGTGCTCTCAGTTTTGTATATTCTTTTGTCGGCGCGTTTATTTGCACTGGTGGCGAACTTTGATGCCCAGTGGATGTAATATGTGTGATAGCCGTGATAGCCTAGCGTAAGTTGCTTGCTTATTTATTTCCTTGTTGTCTTGTTTATTTGTTTGCTTGTAGTCATTGCAGTTCTTTTTCCGCGGTTTGCTAGTGGCTGCAATAACCTATTTTTTAAAACTAGGCCACAATAACCATGGGCTAATATTTACTGTAGTGACACTGGGCCTCCTACGGGCCGTAGAAACAGTGGGCCTTCTACGGGCCGTAGAAACATGGGCCTTCTACGGGCCGTAGAAACAATGGGCCTTCTACGGGCCGTATCATCAATGGGCCTTATACGGGCAGTATCATCGATTGGCCAAACATGGGCCAATAACAGGCCGCATTATGGCCATAAACGGGCTAGAGTTGGAATTGTTCTTTCATGGGCTGACCATAACGGGCCATCGTTAATAGGCCGTATTTGATGATGCTATGAAAACGGCCCAACGTATTAACGGACCACAAACGGGCCGACTGTAACCACGGGCTGAATTTGGCCCACAAGCAGAAAATGATAGTAACGGGCCGTAAGTAAACAAATGCTGGAAATGAGCCCAAGAATAAATGGGCTCTGAGAAGGCCGAAAGATAACATGGGCTGGAAACGGCCCAACGGAAGATACACTGTTCATTACGGGCCAGTTTCACCATGGACCGTTAATGGGTGTAAAGTGATACACTGTTCATTACGGGCCAGTTTCACTACGGGCCGTTAATAGGCCAAGAGTTACATAAGGCCTCATCTGGGTCGAAAGACGTCATGGGCCATACATGGGCCAGAAGTGAAAACGGGCTGGAATCATATTGGGTGGCCCAGATGACGCTACTGGGCCTAATTCGGATAGGGCGTAACTAGCGTTGGGTTAGCGGGCTGTAAATGGGCTATATGCGAACAGGCCGTTAACAGGCTTTACATGGGCCGGCCCACCACCTTTTGACTAAGTCAAACGGGCCGGCCTTTTCACAGGAATGGGCCTCTGTTGGGCCGTGCCACGTGTCGACGTACCATAGGCGCCTTCTGTCCAATGAGTGGATGACATCTGTCCCAACGACGAGCCGACACGTGTTTCCTCCAGCCAATGATGATTTTACACGTGGAAAATCACCATTGTTCAGGGCCGTTAACGGGTTATCGGATCCAATACCCGACCCGATAGCTTAACGGCGTTCCGTTACGGTGGATGCCACGTGTCGGTCACCCTTGATGAAAGCACTTCTGTGACGCGGGATTTATCGTCATGGAAGTGGACACTTCCGTGATGATAATTTTGGTAATGTCATGGAACACTTCTACGACAGCACAGGTATGACTATCTTTATTCTGTCATAAAATCGTCATGGATGTACATGCATGACAGAAAATGCAACCTACTGTGACAAACACGTATCATCATGGAAGTGTATTTTTTTGTAGTGCTTGGAGCTGCTTGAAGATGCTAGTCTTCGATAGGCTAGGCCTTCCCTCTATTCTGGCACTCTGCAGTTCAGTCCACAGATACAGCCCTTCCATTTGATACCAATGCATACTTAGTATAGATCTGATGCTTGCGAGTACTTTGGATGAGTACTCACGGCTTTGCTACCCCTTTTCCCCCTTCTTCCTTCTTTCCGGTTGTCGCAACCAGATGGTGGATCCTTGGAGCCAGATGCCACCGCCAACGGATTCTGCTACATGGAGACCGCCGACGACCAGGAGTAGTTAGGAGGTCCCAGGCAGGAGGCCTTGCCTCTTCGACCGTGTTGCTTTTGTGCTAGCCTTCTTAAGGCATCCTTGTTTAACTTATGTCTGTACTCAGATATTGTTGCTTCCGCTGACTCTTGTGCATCGAGCGTGTATTCGAGCCCTCGAGACCCTGGCTTGTAATATGAAGCTTGTATTATTTTAATTTGTGTCTAGATTTGTGTTGTCATTTCTTCCAGTGAGTCCCTGATCTTGGTCCTACACATTTGCGTGCATGATTAGACTACGGTCAAATCGGGGGCGTCACACAGAGTTTGTAAAAGTTTTTCTTTATCACTTTCAGTTTATCAACTGAATTGCTTGAGGACAAGCAAAGGTTTAAGCTTGGGGGAGTTGATACGTCTCCGTCGTATCTACTTTTCCAAACACTTTTGCCCTTGTTTGGACTCTAACTTACATGATTTGAATGGAACTAACCTGGACTGACGTTGTTTTCAGCAGAATTGCCATGGTGTTATTTATGTGCAAAAACAAAAGTTCTCGGAATGACCTGAAACTCCACGAAACTTATTTTTGGAAAATAATAAAAATACTGGAAGAAGAATCCACGTCAGGGGGCCTCCACCTGTCCACGAGGGTGGGGGGCGCGCCCCCTGCCTCGTGGGCCCCCTGACGCTCCATCGACCTCAACTCCAACTACATATATTCGTGTTCGGGGAGAAAAAATCAGAGAGAAGGATTCATCGCGTTTTACGATACGGAGCCGCCGCCAAGCCCTAAAACCTCTCGGGAGGGCTGATCTGGAGTCCATTCGGGGCTCCGGAGAGGGGAATCCGTCGCTGTCGTCATCATCAACCATCCTCCATCACCAATTTCATGATGCTCACCGCCGTGCGTTAGTAATTCCATCATAGGCTTGCTGGACGGTGATGGGTTGGATGAGATTTATCATGCAATCGAGTTAGTTTTGTTAGGGTTTGATCCCTAGTATCCACTATGTTCTGAGATTGATGTTGCTATGACTTTGCTATGCTTAATGCTTGTCACTAGGGCCCGAGTGCCATGATTTCAGATCTGAACCTATTATGTTTTCATGAATATATGTGAGTTCTTGATCCTATATTGCAAGTCTATAGTCACCTACTATGTGTTATGATCCGGCAACCCCGAAGTGACAATAATCGGGATCACTCCCGGTGATGACCGTAGTTTGAGGAGTTCATATATTCACTATGTGTTAATGCTTTGGTCCGATACTCTATTAAAAGGAGGCCTTAATATCCCTTAGTTTCCGCTAGGACCCCGCTGCCACGGGAGGGTAGGACAAAAGATGTGATGCAAGTTCTTTTCCATAAGCACGTATGACTATATTCGGAATAGATGGCTACATTACATTGATGAATTGGAGCTAGTTCTGTGTCACCCTATGTTATGACTGTTACATGATGAACCGCATCCGGCATAATTTTCCATCACCGATCCAATGCCTACGAGCTTTTCACATATTGTTCTTCGCTTATTTACTCTTCCGTTGGTACTGTTACAATCACTACAAAACCCAAAAATATTACTTTTGTTACCGTTACTGTTACTTCTATATTACTTTGCTAGTAAATACTTTGCTGCAGATATGAAGTTATCCAGGTGTGGCTGAATTGACAACTCAGTTGCTAATACTTGAGAATATTCTTTGGCTCCCCTTGTGTCGAATCAATTAATTTGGGTTGAATACTCTACCCTCGAAAACTGTTGCGATCCCCTATACTTGTGGGTTATCAGGGGGGCACGCCCAGGGGGGTAGGCGCGCCCCCACCCTCGCGGATAGGGTGTGGGCCCCCTGGTCTTGATTCTTTCGCTAGTATTTTTTATTAATTCCAAAAATAATCTCCGTGAAGTTTCAGGTCATTCTGAGACCTTTTATTTCTGCACAAAAATAACACCATGGCAATTCTGCTGAAAACAGCGTAAGTCCGGGTTAGTTCCATTCAAATCATGCAAGTTAGAGTCCAAAACAAGGGCAAAAGTGTTTGGAAAAGTAGATACGATGGAGACGTATCAGCTTGCGTGTTCATTTTTACTTGAGGGTTAGGTGTGACGCGGGCGTGAGCAGTTGCATTTTGAGCGTAATATAGGCAGACAACAGAGTCATTTCACTATTCCCCTTCCCTTCAATTTTTAGTGAGCTTCTACCCGAAACACCCCCCTCCAAAGCGAAATAAGTTAAGCCCAAGCCCATAACTAAAAAATGACTTCTTTACATCTTTTATGGCTTATTTTGACAATAAGCCCTGAAACGGCGGAATCGAACTGGCCCTTAACCTGCAGTTCAATTGTGCGTGCAATGATGAATCACCCCTGCCTGCTATAGTGTACATTTACGCATCATCATACATGGCATAACCTAATACATATGCATTGCATTATAGAATCTGGAATATGCAATGTTTATGTTAGTTCATACGTTGCACATGATGTTTAAATGCCCCTTAAATCTGGTCAGTCAAGTGATGGTCTTTAAGCGTCCTTCTTTGCTTCGTTTCTTGATATGTAAGATTTGCTCACACATATGTTCAATTGTTGTTTGCATCAGCCAGCCATACTAGGATTGTTTGCTTTGATTACTAGCTGTTCTTGACCTAACACTCTAACAGAGCTTGTCAACGATTTAAAAACTAAGGGCTGCTGTAGTGGGGCCTTGTCTAACTCATAGGTGACATAAAGGTTTGGCCGTACACTAAAGTAGGCTCTCCAAGAGTACCTGGAGATCCAGTTCGAAGGTATGCCTATTTTTTACATAGTGCAGACATAGTAAATCCTCATTTCATTGTGTGCAAGTGCAAGAGATGTGGCATGTTTCATTATGTGGTATTGTTTTGTTATAATCTCAACCTTTTGTGTTGTTCACAGACTGGAAAGTATGCATATTTATCTTCCAAGGAGACGAGTAACTAGTTTGTGTGACCTTGCAGAGGGTGTGCAATGAAGATAAGATTGAGGATTTCCAAGTACAAGATGTTAGGAAGGAGCCTATAATGCCCGTATAACTAAGCTACAGTAATCCTCTGCTAATGAGCCACATCAGCGCTGTTACTGTTGCCAATCTCGCTTAGATTCAAATCGGTTTGAATTCAAATTTAAATTAAAGTCAAACAATCAAAGTTTTCAAATGTCAAAACTAAAATGTGCAAACCGTGGCAAATAATTCATAAGTATTATTGGCGGAGAAACCAAATTTTTATAAAAATGTTAAAGTGCTAAAAATAATTAGATCAGTGGCTTAAACAATTATATAAATTCCTTTTATAATTTCTAAAATATCAAACTATTTTGTTTAGGGGTAAAACTTTTTGTGGCAGTAGCATATTTAGTAACTTTAATTTAGGTGCTGATTAGGTATTTAATAAAACAAAAATGAATAGATAGTAAAATAGAAAAGAAAATGTACAGAACAATAAAAACAAAAAAATAAATAAAATAACAAAACCCCTCCGCCCTAGTGGACCTTGGCCACTTGGCCCACCTAACCACCAGGCCGGCCACTTCCCCCGCTACCCCCTCCCTCCATATTCACGGGGGGGTCGTGGGCATGCCCGATGCCCGCCACGGCACCGGTCGACGCCGTGGCGGCCATCCGCAGGCGAACCCCCGTCTACAAATAAGGCCGGTGCCCCTCCCTCGGCAAACCCTAGCCCTAACTCCCTCCGCACTCTCCCACTCCGCCCCGATCTGGACGCCCGCGGTGCCCTGTCGCCGTCACCTGACGCCGAAGCTCCCCGTCGTCAACCCGTCCCCGACCGCCTCCACGACCACGCGCGCGAAGACGGCGCTTGCCGCCCCGACGCCGTTCGTCCTCGCCATGGCTGCCTCGTCGTCTCTGGCCTCCTCCCAGGCGAACTCCGTCGATTCCGGTCACCCTGCTGCTACTAACCTGTCGCCGGCCTCCGTGAGCCGCCCGGTGAGCTCCCGCTCCCTTCCCTCCCTTGCTCGTCTTCAGTCACCCGTAGCCGTAGACGCCGTCGCCTCGACCGCCCGCGTCGTCAGTCCCACTGCATTGGCCACACCCGCCGGCGAGCTCAGCCGAGCACGGTGTCGTGCTCCGCTCGCTCCTTGCAGCCTAGCGCCGTCAGCCACTTGCCGTGCCGTGCCCCGTGGCACCGTCCTCACTGTCGCCCGAGATGGCCGCTGCCCTGCTCTCACGTCCCTGCCTGCGTGCGCCCGTCCGCTTGCGCCGTAGCCGCCCTCGCCCGCGCCCTGCTCGCTTCGTACTAGCCGCGCGCCTGCCTTGTCGCGGCTCCCGCCCGGCCACTTCGCCGCCTCCGCTGCCTCGCCCGCGCCGCACTGGCCTCTGGCCATCGCCGGCCTCCCCCGACGCAGCCCCTGCAGCCACCTGTACACCTGGCCTTGCCCCGACCCCGCACTAGCCTCAGCTCCTTCTCGCACGCGCCGCAGCCCCCGCGCTCACCGCCGCGTGCCTCCTCTGCCGACCGCGCCATGGCCGGCCCTTGCCTACTACTATTGCTACCTTCTACTGCTTCCGCTAGCCATTGCCGCCGGCTGCTGCTACTGCTGGCCATGGCCGAGCGGCCGTGCGTGTGTGTATGTGTGTTGTGCGTGCGTGCAGTGTGTGTGCGCGTGCAGTGTGTGTGGCCGCGCACACCTCCGGCCTCGCCGCTGCCGCTCTGCCCGCTGCACTCTGCTGCTGCACCTCTGCTACAGTAATGTTCAGTTACTGTAGCAGTAGCCAGCTTTGCAACTATTACATTGACTAGCCCTCTTGACAGCCCCTAAACTGCGGCTAAACAACTCTTAACAAGAGTAAGAATAATATTGGTAGGTAGTACACTTGTCAAAGCTCAAATGTTTCCATTGGACCAAATCAATTTGATGCATGGATTAATTCCTATGAAAATCACAAAATGCTATCTTTTCTCAACAGAAAACAGAATTAACCCCTAGCACTGTGTGTGCATTTGTGTAATCTGTGTGTGTGGTGGCCGGCCGGCTCTCCATTAGCTAATTAGTACTCCTACTAGTTAGTCTAACTAGTGGTAAGGCATAGTGCAAATTATAGGTGGACCCCCCTCTAAATATCCACTTAAAAAGAAAATGCAACATATGTGTGAATGACACGTGGGCCCCATCTACAGTTTTGACCAGTCAACACTCAAACGGTTGACTGTTGACTGCACTGTTGACAGAGTCAACAGGGACCCCCGGACCCACTGTCAGCCTCCGGTGGCCCTGCTGTGTGCGCTCTGCTGGGTGCACATAGCAATTTCACCTTTTAATTCGAAGTAATAATAATTTCATAATATTGTTTAAACTTTGAAAATTCATAGAAATTAAACCGTAATTCGGATGAAAAAGTTTTATACATGAAAGTTGCTCAGAACGACGAGACGAATCGGCATACGCCCTCCGTTCGTCTATCACACGCCCCTAGAATAGCGAACATCAAACCTTTCCCCTTCGTTTCATTTGTCCGAAAATGCCAAACTTCGGGAAAGCATTCTCGGATGTTATCCCCTTCACTTGTAACGTGCAGTACCGCGTTAGAACACGTCTAGCTCTGCCCGTTGTCCTGTTATGCACTTGCTTGCTATGTATTTACTGTTTCCCCCCTCTTCTCTTCGGTAGACCCCGAGACCGTTGCTGATGCCCCTGTGATCGACTATGTCGACGACGACCCCTTCTTCCCTTTCAGCGGAGCTTCCAGGCAAGCCCCCCCTTTGATCATCCCGATATCGCCCATTCCATTCTCTCATGCTTGCATTAGATTTTGCTACTGTACTTGATTGCTCCTATTCTGATGCATAGCCTGCTTTTGTACCTGCTATTGTTACCTACCAGCTTACCCTAAACTGCTTAGTATAGGTTGGTTAGAGATCCATCAGTGACCCCCTCCTTGTCCTTGTTGCCCCTGCTTCAGCATCGATGACTCGATCAATGTGATCGACGACCAAAGCCCGACACCTCACATCACATCACGCCCCTTTTTGTTGCTCAACTCTGTAGAGTTACCATCGAGTGCCGAGGGTGGAACCTCTTACATCACTCCTGATGAGATCTCTGTAGTGTAGCTATTCGGTCGTGGTCAATGAGGGTGATTTCCTCTTTCACCATTCCCGATATGGCTCTGTCGTGAAACACCTCAAGTGTGAACCTCGAGGGTGGTCCCTCTTACGTTCACCTCGATGATTGCATTGAGTGGAATCCACCGGGGGTGATTCCTCGGGTTTTTTCCCTTGATGTCTGGACACATAGTTACCTTGACCGTACTTGAGACCGTTGTGACTGCCGGGCGGGCCCGGACACTACCCGTGCGATGTGACGGTGCCGGACGGCTGTTTAGCGGTATCACCCAGGAGGGGTGATAGCACCGGACTTGTCCCGACAGCCGTCACTACTTTTAATTGTTAATGCACTAACAGGTTTGGGTATTTGTTCTGAGTTGTCCTTTGGCCTTTATGCACTAACCACCACGTGAGAATAGATATGGGTCTCGGCATCGCAGTATCAGCCGAAGCTTTGTCAGACGTCCAGTTCAGCATGGCGGCTCGTGCTGCCATCCGAGGCGGTGCTGGTATCCACCCTGCGCGCAACGACCCGGAGTGCAACGGGCGATGGCCCCAAGCCCCCGGGGCCCTTATAGGATGTAGACCGGCGGCGACCTCTCTGCTGAGCCTAGGTAGGGCTACGAGGTGTTGATCTTCCATGGCCGGGCATTGACCCCAGAAAGGTGTGTCTGGCCAGAGTGATCGAGCGTGTTGGGTAACGTGGTGCACCCTTGCAGGGAAGAAATATATTCGAATACCGTGTCCACGGTACTGGACGTTCAGACTTGTATCCTGATCTTATATAACTAGAAATGGATACTTGATACTTGTGATGGGTATGTGGCCCCGGGATTGCTTCCTCGCACCAAGTCGAGGAAGGATCTCTGGGCCTTAATACTACTACATGCTTGTTAATTATAAATGCTATTCTTCACTCTTCTACATTGTGCAAGATGCTTGGAGCTGCTTGAAGATGCTAGTCTTTGATAGGCTAGGCCTTCCCCTCTATTCTGCCATTCCGTAGTTCAGTCCACAGGTATAGCCCTTCCATTTGATACCAATGCATACTTAGTATAGATCTGATGCTTGCGAGTACTTTGGATGAGTACTCACGGTTGCTTTGCTACCCCTTTTCCCCCTTCCTTCTTCTTTCTCGTTGATGCAACCAGATGGTTGATTCCTGGAGCTACATGCCACCGCTGATGGATACTGCTACTTGGATACCGCTGACGACCAGGAGTAGTTAGGAGGTCCCAGGCAGGAGGCCTTGCCTCTTCGATCGTTGTTGTTTTTGTTCTTGCCTTCTTAAGGCAGTCTTGTCTAACCTTATGTCTATACTCAGATATTGTTGCTTCTGCTGACTCTTGTGTATCGAGCTATGTATTCGAGCCCCCGAGGCCCATGGCTTGTAATATAAAGCTTGTATTATTTCTATTTGTGTCTAGAGTTGTGTTGTGATATTTTCCCGTGAGTCCCTGTTCTTGATCGTACACATTTGTGTGCATGATTAGTGTACGATCGAGTCTTGGGTGTCACAAGTTGGTGTCAGAGCCGACTGCCTATAGGATCCCACTTTCCAACTCCTTGGCAGAAGTTGAGTCTAGTCTTTGAAAAACTGTTTTACTAACATGGATGTGTGGCTTACGGGCCCACATCGCCAATGGGTGGTATTAGGATCATTTACTCCTCAACCTTTACTCTGGGACTCTAATCACTCTTCTATTCGGGTTAAATGATTTTTCTAACTCTAACAATAGGATCTCGTGATCACATCCATCCGGAGATTCGTCTTACACCTTTCTTGAATTGAGGGTCAGGATCTGCTTCACATTGTTCACGGGCCGCAGGATCCTCTTATCGAGGGCACCCTGCGTCGCCACTTACAAATTCCTCACTCCAAAGTTTTTCCCTGACATTGATGTAGCCTTTGCTATGTCCCATTGTTGAATCCCTCCATCGCGTGCATACGTGCCGCCTAGTGTGTCTGGGATGTTTCTCTTGTCCGAACTCTTATGAACGACGTGTAATTGGCTCTATATATGTATCGGTATGTCTTTAATGACTACTGCTCTATACATACTACGCCTTTGCTCATTGTTCAAGTTACATCATGAATGACTCCATACACTTGCTCCACCCCTTGCTGAACTACCCCATGTTGCTTTAAGTATGATGGTTAGACCCACTGGTCATGGCCGCCTGAATACATGGTCGGAATGATACAACAGTTTGATGTTGAATTGAGTTCATGGTAGGAGTCATGGATCAGTTCATGTGTCCCGATATGAATCAGCAACCCGCCCCAAAAACTCTACAAGACTTTGCGCGTCTTAACCCTGTCATCTACCGCAACTCGTCTCAGCCGTTTCATGCTAATGACTAGCTCTGTGATATCACTTTCGAGTTGGAGTCTGCTGATGTAGCTCCTGCCAACTATGTCACCTTCGCGGCCTTTTACCTGAAAGGTCCCGCTGCTCAATGATGGGACAGCCACAGGTGTTCCTTACCTGTTAGAACAGCCATCACTTGGCCGGAATTCCAAACTGCATTCCGCGGGCCATTGTCAAACCACCATGGTTAGTCACAATGTCCCCCTTGAAGATGAAGGGCTGGAATTCCATGTTTCGCCCATTGTTTTGAAGTCATCCAATATTGACCTCATTCTGGGAATGATATGATTGAAGACACATACCGCTTCAATCATTTGCGCCACTAAAACCGTTCATCTACTACATCCTTCGAGTGAGATTGTAAGCTACCATCCTCATCTTGTTCGTAATGCCGAAGCACATATTTATTCCTTGAACGCATAAACGCTTCTCCTCTTGTGAGAATTGAAAATGCTCCAGTCGTCTGTGAATTCAAGGATGTCTTTCCAAAAGAACTACCCAGTCCATGATCTTGAACTTGTTGCAGTTAAATTTGCACTGAAGTTGTGACGACATTTTCCTTTCGGTAATCATTGCGATATCTCCACCGATCATCAAAGCCTGAAGTATTTGTTTGCTCAGCTAGATCTGGATCTCCGTCAGCAGTGATGTATGGAAACAATTACAGACTATGACTATGGTATTTCGTATACCCATGGCAAGGCTAATGACATGGTCGATGCCCTGAGCCGCAAGCCTTATTGCAACAACCCCATGGCTTATAAAGCTCAACCTATGGACGATAATCTCACTTACGGAGAGCATCCAAATCAAGTTCTCGTTCAAACTGAACGTCGTACTCGTCAAAGGGCTACAAAATTTCTAAAAGGTAGTGGTCAAATCCTTCTGAAGATGAAGCCACTTGGAAACTCAAGGATCGTCTTTGAGATGAATACCCCGTTTTGTTTCCGTCTACCTCCTGAAATCTCGGGACGAGATTTCTTGTAGTGGAGGAGATTTGTAACGCCCGAATAACTAAGCTACAGTAATCCTCTGCTAATGAGCCACGTCACCACTGTTACTGTTGCCAATCTCGCTTAGATTCAAATCGGTTTGAATTCAAATTTAAATTAAAGTCAAACAAAAAAAGTTTTCAAATGTAAAAACTAAAATGTGCAAACCGTGGCAAATAATTCATAAGTATTATTGGTGGAGAAACCAAATTTTTATAAAAATGTTTAAGTGCTAAAAACTAATTAGATCAGTGGCTTCAACAATTATATAAATGCCTTTTATAATTTCTAAAATATCAAACTATTTTGTTTAGGGGTAAAACTTTTTGTGGCAGTAGCATATTTAGTAACTTTAATTTAGGTGCTGATTAGGTATTTAATAAAACCAAAATGAATAGATAGTAAAATAGAAAAGTAAATGTACAGAACAATAAAAACAAAATAAAATAAAATAACAAAACCCCTTCGCCCTAGTGGACCTTGGCCACTTGGCCCACCTAACCACCAGGCCGGCCACTTCCCCCGCTACCCCCTCCCTCCCTGTTCACGGGGGGATCGTGGGCATGCCCGATGCCCGCCACGGCACCGGTCGACGCCGTGGCGGCCATCCGCCGGCGAACCCCGGCTACAAATAAGGCCGGTTGAAAGAACATGTGGTGCCCCCATGTTTGGTTTTGGTAATTGATGACAATCTCTATGGACTAATGGTTGCCTTGAGTTATATTGAAGGATTTGTCCATAGGCATTTCTTGAAGTCCATGTGTTGGTTTCAAGGAGTTTATGTGGTGACCAAGGTGTTATTAAGGAATTATCCAAAGATTGGTCATGTGAGAGTTGAGCTTATTGCAAGCATGTCTTGAAGAAGAAGATTGTGTGATCGTTCATGTTTACCTTCAAGACATCATCCAAATGAAGAGAGTTGGAAAGAGTCAAGGTTGATCAAGACTAAGTCAAGAGTGAATCAAGTTGATCAACACACAAAGCACACAAGATGTACCGAGAGGGATCAAGCGATCCCATGGTGTGGTGAGCATTGTCAATTACGCTATGTGTACTAACCCATGATCTTCGTGAGAGTTCTTTGTGGGGTTAGGTTGCGGTGTGCAAGTTCAAGTGAAGCATCATGAAGAGATAAAATGCTTGAAGCTTGCCGTCCATTGTGGTGACAATGGACTTGTGAAGATGTTGCGGTGTGCAAGTTCAAGTGAAGCATCATGAAGAGATCAAATGCTTGAAGCTTGCCGTCCATTGTGGTGACAATGGACTTGTGAAGATGTGCGGAAGAGTGGCTCACCCATAGTGGAGCATGGGGGAGCAATCAACTAGTCTTCATCGAGCCAACGCAACCAAGAAAGGTGGTCCAACTTGAGGGAGTCAAGATCGTCATCATCTAGCTCAAGTGGACCATGTTCAAGGCAAAGGTTTTCTCTTGATAGGTTTTCTATTTTACCGGTCTCATGATGGTAGGTGGGAGACCGGGTTATAGGATCGATTGCCGTACTATCAAGGGGGGCTCTCGATGAGTAGCTTGATCGTATCGTTCATAGAGAGCTCAAACCATTGCATCCTTGCATCATCTTTATTGGTTCTTGTTTGGTTCTTCTCTTTGTGAGTTTTGGAGCTTATGGTCATCTTGATGACAAGCTCGAGTTCATCAAAAACGGAGTTCACTCGCATCTTCTATGATGTTTTCGATGTTGGAGGTTATGCCGGTTCTTCTCGGTTGTAGGTTTCACTCCTCTATTTGTTGGCATACCTCTCGCTGTTCTGATGCTACTCGTCTTCCTCTATCCAACAAGCTTGAGTTTGCTCAATTCGGAGCTCATATGCAGAAGTTATGGCAGTTTTGGTTTCCTAGCGGTAGTACCGCGGGCCGGAGCGGTAGTACCGCTTGGGTGCTACAAGCGGTAGTACCGCTCCTGAGCGGTAGTACCACTGGTAGCCCCCAGCCGTAGTACCGCTGCGGTCTCGTGCTAGTACCGCCTCGATTTGAGGGGTCTTTTTCGTGTCGGGTTTTACGGTACTAGCCACGGCAGTGGGGGCCGTTGTACCGCTCGTATGCGGTAGTACCGCCCTGCCACCGCGGGAGTACCGCTCTGGGCCCAGCGGCAGTACCGCGAGGGGGAGCGGTAGTACCGCTTATAGGGGCAAGCGGTAGTACCACTGGCCAAGCGGTAGTACCGCTCTCTGCGGGGCTGAAGTGGGGGTAACGGTTGGATTGTTCCCCCACTATATAAGGGGGTCTTCTTCCCCATTCTACTTCATCTCTTGAGCTCGTGTTCTTCCCCCATTGTTGACCTTCTTCGAGCTTGCTAACTCTCAATCCCTCCATGGATTCTTGCTAGTTTTTGAGGGAAAAGAGAGAGGAGATCTAGATCCACATTTCCACCAATCACTTTCTCCTCTATGTGAGGGGAACCCATTGGATCTAGATCTTGGAGTTCTTGGTGTTCTCCTTCTTGTTCTTCCTCTCATTTTTCTCCCTAGCATTAGTTGCTTCGGTGGGATTTGAGAGAGAAGGACTTGGGCACTCCGTGTGCCCTTGCCATTGCATTTGGTGCATCGGTTTGAGTTCTCCACGGTGATACGTGGAAGTTACAAGTTGAGAAGCTTATTACTCTTGGGTGCTTGGTGCCCTTGAGCTTGTTCCTCTTGGGTGCTTGGGCGCCCTAGACGGTTGGTGGTGTTCGCAGCTCAATCATTGTGGTGTAAAGCTCCGGGCAAGCGTCGGGGTCTCCAATTAGGTTGTGGAGATCGCCCCAAGCAATTTGACGGGTACCGGTGACCGCCCCCAAGGGTTGCCAAAGTGTACGGGTTCGGTGACCGCCCCCAAGGGTTGCCATTTCTACGGGTTCGGTGACCGCCCTCAAGGGTCCCTTAGTGGAATCACGGCATCTTGCATTGTGCGAGGGCGTGAGGAGATTACGGTGGCCCTAGTGGCTTCTTGGGGAGCATTGTGCCTCCACACCGCTCCAAACGGAGATTAGCATCTGCAAGGGTGTGAACTTCGGGATACATCGTCGTCTCCGCGTGCCTCGGTTATCTCTTAACCGAACCCTTTACTTACGCACTTTACTTTGTGATAGCCATATTGTTTCTTGTCATATATCTTGCTATCACTTAGTTGTTTATCTTGCTTATCATAAGTTGTTGGTGCACATAGGTGAGCCTAGTTGTTGTAGGTTTTGTGCTTGTCAAATTAACCGCTAGGTTTATTCCGCATTTGTTCAAGCCTAAACCATAATTAATTTAAAGCGCCTATTCACCCCCCCTCTAGGAGACATCCACGATCTTTCACCGGTGCCCCTCCCTCGGCAAACCCTAGCCCTAACTCCCTCCGCACTCTCCCACTCCGCCCCGATCTGGACGCCCGCGGCGCCCTATCGCCGCCACCTGACGCCGAAGCTCCCCGTCGTCACCCCGTCCCCGACCTCCTCCACGACCATGCGCGCGACGATGGCGCTTGCCGCCCGATGCCGTTCGTCCTCGTCGTCTCTGGCCTCCTCCCCGGCGAACTCCGTCGATTCCGGCCACCCTGCTCCTACTAACCTGTCGCCGGCCTCCGTGAGCCGCCCGGTCAGCTCCCGCTCCCTTCCCTCCCTTACTCGTCTTCAGTCACCCGTAGCCGTTGAGAGAGTCCTGGACTAAGGGGTCCTCGGACGTCCGGCCTGTTAGCCATGGGCCGGACTGATGGGCTGTGAAGACGCGAAGACCGAAGACTGCACCCGTGTCCGGATGGGACTCTCCTTGGCGTGGAAGGCAAGCTTGGCGACCGGATTTTGTCACGACCAGTTTTTCAATAAAATAATTATTGAGAGACCAGTCCCTTTTACAGACCAGTAAAGAAGAATTCCTTCTCACTAGTAGACAATATCTTGGTCACAGAAGAAAAATACCAGGAGTACTGAATATAATACAAGGTTGAGCGGAGAATGCCCAACAATTTATTACATGCACGCCGATAAAACAAGACGGCGGATAGGGTGGCATACTACTAACTCACGATAATAACGGTGGTGGAAATATCACCGCGAAGTGAGTGATATGACTCCTGAAGACTACAGCTCATCGAGCGTCGGAGTGAGGCTCGAGGAGACTTATTGCGGGTGGCGGAAGCGCATATAATACAAGTGACCAATATCCGGGATCGCGCAGGACTGACTGGGACTCCTCTAGGCGTCGGACGCGCTATCAAACTCTTCATCCAAGAGATCGCCTTCGTCAACATCTGGCCAAATCAACAAGCCAGGTGAGTACTATGAAAGTACTCGCAAGACAGTTCGGACATAAGATATAACAAAAGTAAACATGAAGCGTATGACACTACTGGAATCAGCTAATTTGCCATCTGCCAGCTCTTTGCCGTCTGCTAGCTGACGGCAAAGAAGCTCTTTGCCATCAGCTACACATAAGCAGACGGCAAAGAAAAGGCTGACGGCAAAGAAGCTCTTTGCCATCCGCCAGCTCTTTGCCATCTGCCAGCAGACGGCAAAGAATCTTTGCCGTCCGCTGGCAGACGGCAAAGAGTGTGGTGGCCCCCACCCCCCGCTCGTTTGAAAAAATCTTAACGGCCCACCTCTTTGCCGTCCGCTAGCAGACGGCAAAGAGGCAAAAAGGCGGACGGCAAAGGCTGGCTGACGGCAAAGAGGGCACTTGCCGCCCCCGCCCGTTACTCACTTCGTCCTCGCGCGCCCTTCTCCTCCCACCCCGCCGCCGCCGCCGCCGCCCGCCGCCCCGTCGCCCCCGCCGCCCCGTCGCCCCGCCGCCCCACCGCCCCGTCGCCCCCCAGCCCCGGCCCCCCGCCGCCCCGCGCCCCACCGCCGCCCCGGCCCACAGCCGCCCCGGCCCCCGCCGCCTCCTCCACCGCCTCGCCCCAGCCCCCCGCCGCCCGGGCCCCCGCCGCCCCGCCTCCTCCACCGCCCCGCCCCGGCCCCGCGCCGGCCGGGCCCCCCGCCGCCCCGGCCCCCCGCCGGCCGGGCCCCGCCGCCCCGCCTCCTCCACCGCCCGCCCTGGCCCCCCGTCGCCGGCCCCTCCCCGACCCGTCGCCGCCCCCCACAGTGAGCCCCTCCCTTTTTTTTCTGTTTTTTTGTTTTTTCTGTTTAGATAAGGTTTTTAGTTTAAGTTTTTTCAGTTTAGAATTAATTAGTTTAGGTTATTTAGTTTAATTAGTTTAGGTTTAATTAGTTTAGGTTTTTAGTTTAGGTTTAGGTTAAGTAGAAGGGGGAAGAAGAAGAAGAAGAAGAAGAAGAAGAAGAAGAGGAGGAGGAGGAGGAGGAGGAGGAGAAAGAAGAAGAAGAAGAAGAAGAAGAAGAAGAAGAAGAAGAAGAGGAGGAGGAGGAGGAGGAGGAGGAGGAGGAGGAGAAAGAAGAAGAAGAAGAAGACGGGGGATGAGAAGAAGTAGAAGAATGAGAAGAAGTAGAAGTAGTAGAAGAATGAGAAGACCCCCGGACCCCCCAACCCCGACACCACACCCCGACACCCGACCCCGACTCCACCCCGACACCCGACCCCCTAACCCCCTGACCCCGACACGACACCCCGACCCCGAAACAGCACCCCGACCCCGACACGGCACCCCGACACCGACACGGCACCCCGACACCGACACGACACCCCGACCCCCGACACGACACCCCCGACACCCCGACCCCGAGACCCCGACCCCGACCCCGACACCCCGACCCCGACACGGCACCCCGAGACCGACACGACACCCCGACCCCTGACACCTCCCGAAAAGGTGTTCTTTGGCCTTCCAGAAGCCGACGGGGTCATATATTTGTGAATTATTAGTTAGGTCATATATCTTTCGATTTTGTTATGAAAAACCTCATATATAATTGTGTTGATCGGGTAGTTTTAAATGTGCAGTTGTTTCATCGCTGCGAGGTTTGGTGTTCGACGACCTCGCCGTGCGTTTGACGAGCTCTGCCCCTTCGTTCGTGGGTGAGCACAAATGACATGTCCTCCTCCCCCATTAATTATTTGATCTATTCCGATGAAACTTGATAGCTAGATATATATGTGTCTTGAATCATCAGTATGCGTAACCAATATGTGTCTCCCGTTCGAAAGTGTCATAGTTATAAATATGCATGCATTTGCATATTTATAACCTTGATTCTTTCGAATTGTCCAACGCTATCCATGGACAGCCCGAGTATGTTTAGATTGGGTTCGTTTTCCCATATGCTTTGCTCCGGATCCGACGCATAAATTTCGTCAGTGCCTCCCCTGTTGTTCTCCGGGTACACATCCTCTTTGTTTATTGCAGAGACGTGTATCAGGAGAACAGCGGGGAGGTGCTGCCGAAATTTTGCGTAGGATCCGGGGCATAGCATGGGAAAATGAACCCAATCTAAACATACTCGGGTGGGATTAGGACCTATCATTACCTATTAGAGTGTAGGTTGCATGGACGTAATAAAATTGACAAAGTAGATCAACTGATGAATACATACATGGTGAATTATATATTTGTTGTGTGTCTAGTAGCTCTGAAAGTCAAGATGAGTGATCGTGCGTGGATGTACACCGGTCACACTGGTCAGAACAAATGGAGCACTGAATGGTTCACAAAAACCAAGGGGTTTGTGCGAGCCGCATTTGCAAATGGCCAGAGGAAAACCTGGTGCCCCTGTTTACGGTGCGGCAATTGGGAAAAGAGGACAGAGGCTGAAATGGGCAAACACCTGCAGAAGAGTGGTTTTACGCCCGATTATACGGTGTGGACATTTCATGGTGAGTCTGCCCAACGTGACCGAGCTGAGGTGGATCGTCGTCGCACCGACGAGCATGGTATCGGGATGGAAAACATGGTGCAAGACTTTGATGATGCTCGGGATTCGGACGAGGAGATGGAGGAATCTGCAAAGGCCTTCAATGAAATGTTGGAGTCTTCAAAACGTCCGCTCCATGAGCACACTGAGCTTTGTCAGTTGGATGCCATCTCACAAGTAATGGCTCTGAAGGCTTAGTTCAACTTGGGCAGAGAATGCTACGATGCAATGATGACAGTATTTGGACGCTTTCTACCCAAAGGCCATGTAATGCCTGCAAACCTGTACCAGTCGGACAAAATCCTCCGTGCACTGAAGATGCCCTATGATAAGATACATGCCTGTGAGAAAGGATGTGTCTTGTTTAGGCTTGACTATGCGGACTTGAACTATTGTCCCATTTGCAAGTCTTCCAGGTATGTTGTGGTAGACAACGGTATGGGTGAGAAGACACAGACCAAAATCCCCGTTAGTGTTCTTCGGTATATGCCAATCGTACCAAGACTTCAACGTCTTTTCATGGTCGAAGAGACGGCCAGACAGATGACATGGCACAAAACGGGCAAAAGAACCGAACTAGATGCAGATGGGAATCTGATGATTGTACACACATCGGATGGTGTTGCGTGGAAAAAGTTTGATGAATTACATGGTGACAAAGCGGCAGATCCGAGGCATCCTCGAGTCGGCATCAGCACGGATGGGTTCAGTGTGTTTGGTATGACGGCAGCCCAATACAGTTGTTGGCCCGTATTTGTCTTTCCACTCAATCTCCCCCCCGGACAGATTATGCAAAGAAAGAACATTTTCCTGACGTTGATAATTCCAGGGCCCAACTATCCGGGGAAAAATATGAATGTGTACATGCAACCGCTTAAGGACGAATTGCAAGAAGCTTGGGATAATGGGTTCAAGACATACGATGCCTATAGCAAACGGAACTTCATAATGCGTGTCTGGTACATGTACTCGACGCATGACTTGCCGGCGTATGCGCTATTCGTTGGCTGGTGTGTGCATGGAAGGTTCCCGTGCCCCACATGCAAGGGAGCTCTTGAGTTTCGTTGGCTTCAGGCCGGTCGCAAGTTTTCTTGCTTCGACATGCATAGACAGTTCCTGAATCCTCGCCATAAGTTCAGGAAAGACAAGAAGAACTTCATCAGAGGTAGAGTTGTCAAAAACTCTGCACCACATGCATTGACAGGCCAGCAGACCCTGGATCAGTTAAACGCTCTCGAGCCAAATCCAGAGCGTCCAGGCTACTTCAAGGGGTATAATTCTAAGCACGCCTGGACTCACAAAACATGCTTATGGGATCTGCCTTACTTCAAAGACCTCCTTTGCCCACACAACATCGACGTGATGCACACTGAGAAGAATATCGCCGAGGCACTTTTTGGTACATTGTTCGGCATAGATGGGAAGTCAAAGGATAATACTAAGGCTAGAGTCGATCTGGAGGCGCTATGTGTTAGGCCGTTACAAAACATGAAAGAACCGAAAGGAAAGCAGAACTGGACGAAGCCAAAGGCATGGTTCAATCTTGGAAGGCCAGCTATGAGGGAAATTATCTTGTGGGTGAAAATGCAGTTGATGTTCCCCGATGGGTATGCAGCGAATCTACAGAGGGGAGCCAGTCTTGATAAATTGAAGATATTTGGTCTCAAGAGTCATGATTGGCACATATGGATTGAGCGGGTAATGCCGGTGATGTTGCGTGGCTTCATCCCTGAGGATGAATGGCTAGTACTGGCAGAACTCAGCTATTTCTTCCGTGTTCTTTGTGCGAAAGAACTATCGCCTAGCGTGCTAGAAGAAATGGAAGAGTTGGCGCTGGAGTTGATCTGCAAGTTAGAGAAGATCTTTCCACCGGGCTTCTTTAATCCAATGCAACATTTGATTTTGCATCTCCCGACCGAGGCAAGATTGGGGGGCCCATGCAAAATCGTTGGTGCTACCCAACTGAGAGGATGCAGAAGACGCTTCGACAAAAATGTAAAAATAAACGTAGAATTGAAGCATCGATGGCTGAGGCATTCATCACTGTGGAGGCGGCAAACTTCGTGACAGCACACTACGAAGCCAAAAATCGTCATTTTCAAAATCCGAAGCCTCGGTACAATGCTGACGACCCTAAAAAGGGTGGATCCAACCTCAGCCTATTCAAAGGGAATCTCGCACCAGCCAGTTTTTCAAATCCAGTATCTTTGGATAACGAACAATGGCGGACCATTTCGTTGTATATCTTCAACAACCTGATAGAAGTGCGGCCGTACATCGAGTAAGTTCTCGGTACATAGTTTCGCAACTTCTATTTCCTTTGAACTGCTCTTATTCCTGGATATTTCATACAGTCGATACGTCGCCTTATTCTCGTATGGAGCGGTGATCCAAAAGGATTCTGTCGAAGAGTATGAGCTTCTCGCAAAGCAAGGAGGCGGCTATCCCGGTTTCATCTCTTGGTTCAAACAAACGGTAATTTCTATTAGACTTGTAGGCTAATTTGTAGGCGGCTATCCCGGTTTCATTCGCTAATTTGTGCGTAATGCAACAATCCTTTCATATTAAACTTGTAGGCTAATTCAGAGTCTATGGACGCCGAATTGAGACAAGTCGCTAATGGTTTTGACTATAAGGTCCGTTCATTTGACAAATACGACATCAACGGGTATCGCTTTCGTACCTATGGCAAAGAGCTATCTATGGCCGACCGAAAGTCTACAAATTGTTGTGTATCTGCTATCGGCGAAGGAGGTACCGAGTATTATGGGAGAGTTGAAGCAATTTATGAACTTCTATTCTATGGTGAAAACCCACCGAATGTCGTAGTCTTCAAATGTTATTGGTTTCAGCCGAAGGAGACTAGAAGGACTCATGAACATATAGGGCTAGTTGAAATCAACCAAAGCACCCATTTAGATGTTCCTGATGTCTATATTACGGCTCAACAGGCGACCCAAGTATTCTATCTACCGTGGGCCTGCCAAACTAATCCAAATCTGAAAGGTTGGGATGTCGTTTATGAAGTGCCGCCACGTGCTAGACTATCTCCCCCAAAGGAAGAGGATTATGAACCTCACATTAACCCAGACACATATGAAGGAGAATTCTTCCAAGAGACACGTCTTTCCAAAAAGCGTTTCAAGAACCGCTATACTTCACCCCAAAACATTGAAGTAGACAGCGATAGTGAATCCGACATCACCCCAGAGGAGGAACAAGAAGAGCCGGAACAAGAAGAGGTTACTGCTGCGGATGACCTGTCATTGCTTGACCGATTACGTCAAGGTGGCCTTGCACATGTTGATGCCACTGAACCCTATGAGCCCGTCATTGATTATAGTGATGATGATGATTATGCATTTATTGATGATACTGATCGAGATTATTAGTAGTGTCAGGTATTAAATTTTTTAATGTTGTACTTGATGATGATACACTTAAGTGATACACATATTATTATTCATGTCGGTCTTTTTTTTATGTTGTACTAATTTCGTTTACTGTTTGTCATGGCAGGTGTTGAAAGATGGTGGGCGCTGGTCGGGAGCGCGCCAAGGCCCCTTCTTCGTCGGCGCGTGGTCTGAGGTCTTCGATTCCAGACGTACCTCTCCGCCGAGCGTTGCTGGACAGTATGTCCACACCGCCGGGCCCTTCTTCGTCGACCGCGGTGCCCAGCAGGGGACGAGGTAGGAAGAGAGGAGGTGGGGCACGTGGTCGCGGGAGAGGAGGTAGGGTGACTGCTAGGGCGCCTTCCTCGCCGCCACCCCCAGCTGTTTCACCCGAGCACGTGACTGCTAGGGTGGACTCGTCCGAGGAGGAGGCTACACGACTCCGGTCCACGAGCCTCCGGTCCACGGGTCTTGGGCCCACGAGCCTCGGGTCGACTGGCCTTCGGCCCACGAGACCCCGGAGGAGCACACATCCGGATGGGGCACCTGGCCGGATCAGCCCGAGGAGCCGAGTGGCCATGCTGATGACGGCGGGGAGCTGACTGATCTTGAGGAGGAGGGTGGCACCGTGTACCAGCGTGGTGCTACACGGCTCCCGTCCGTGCCGGCGACCCGCGAGCAGAGGTGGTTGATCTTCCCTGATGGGGAGAGGTACGTAAGTGCATTTAATATTTTTGTACCTTCTGCATTCACGTTTCTTCAAATAACTAATGCGTTGGCCTTGTCATGCTGCAGGGGTTGGGACCACCATCATAGTGTCCGCCGGCCCAACTCCGTCCTTGGAGTTCTTTGCCGGCAAAACTTCCCGGGGTTTGTCACGTTGCCTGGTGAGGGTCGGCTTCCAGAGCTTGGGTTGAGCTGGGAGCACTACGTGGCTGCCCCGGCCCCGCCGGATGTCATTATCGACGGTGTCGTGTGCGACACGAGGGCAGACATGGTGATCAGGACGTTCTGGGTAATTTCTCCTTTACACATTTCAAAATCTTCAACTAGCTAGTTATTAATTGTACTAATCAATATTGTCTCATTTGATTGCAGACTTTCTATAGGTGTGAGGAGGGATACAAGGAGGACAGCGCAAATGTTATCCAGAACGTCTGCAAGCGCCTACTCCAGAACTTACGGCACGAGGCTCGGGTGCAGGCTGTTCGAGACTACTACGCCTTGCGTGGTATCAAGAACACCAAGCTGGCGTACCGCGATAAGTTCCTGAGTAAGGAGCAGTACATGAAGGTAATTCTTAAGGCCTTCTACTTAAGTTCCTTCATTTAGTAATTCTTAGCCGTAGCGCTCAAGTTTCTATTTGCTAACTTAGGCGCCTCCGAGATGGTGTGCGGATCGGATGGATTGTTGGGAGGTGTTGGTCGATGAGTGGTGCTCACAAGAATGGCTAGCCCTCCACAACCAGGCCAAGGACAAACGTGCCCAAATGGAAGGTGTGCCACACCATCAAGGCAGCTCCAACTTATATCAGTTCGGGCGCAACTGGGTATGTGGTTTGCTTCATGATTCATGCAATTCATTCATCATGCTAGCTTGAGCCCTTTAATTACTAATTTTCATTGTTTCTCTCTTTCAGGCATGCTACAATAAGGCGGATAAGGTGCCAGAGGTGTACGACCTGTATGCCATGGCCCACACTGGCTCTTTCAAGAAAGTCAAGGCTTTCTCTCAGTCTGACCTCGATGATGCAAACAACTTCACCAACATCTCCTCCCACAACAAGCTCGTGAGATATAGAGATGAGGGGAAGGCGAGGAAAGGGGAGGACTTTAACCCGAGCCAGGGTCCCATTGATCCAGAGCTGGTGATGATATCTAGTGGCGGGAGGTCCCATGGCTCCATAGCCATTGGAGATGGACTTATCCGTTGTCCTAGCACTCTCCCGGAGATCAAGGCGCGCCAGTCGAGCTCCGCTCCTGAGATAAGGCCTCGTGAACGGCCAGTGCAACTCGCCATCAAGGTTAGTGATACGTACTCAGTTATCTATCTCCATTACATTGTGTGTGCTTCCATCAATGATTACAAATGGTCATGTGAGTGGTGTTGCAGGCTGCTATACAGACTGAGAGAGATAGAATGGAGAAACTTCTGGCGGAGGCGGCGGAGAGGCAGCGGGAGATGGAGGAGAGGACGAGAAAGATGATGGAGGAGGAGAGGGCACGGAATGACATGCAGGCAATGGCCATGTACGAGCTCCTTGTGGTAAGTTTCTTCTGCAGATTACATGCTAGTCTTAACATTTGAGTCTCATTACTAACTAGTATGACTCTGTTCTGAAAACCAAATGTGCAGTCTGTGTGCGAGAAGTCCGGTCAGCCCGCTCCGCCGATGCCAGTGATTGCTCCTGGGAGCACGGTGAGTTTAGTTTGAATGGACATTACTTGGTAGTCTTAACATTTGAGTGTCGTAATGCTAACGAGACATTGGATCTTTGGTGTAGCTTAACTCCAGAAACGCATCGCACGATCCTTCTCCAGGTAGCGGCACTAGCCACCCCGCTCCTACACCTCCCTGATCACGGTAAGTTTCTCTAGTGTTTTGCTTAACAAATGCATAAAGACCTAGACTTAGCTTTATTTCCTCCAATATGCTTACCATAATGACCTATAGTTAGCTTATTTTCCTCCAAAATGACCCATTTTACCTACGTTAGCTTATAAATGATGCAGTTCATCCAAGTTAGCTCAAAAATGACCCATTTTACCTAGATTAGCTCCTAAATGATCCATTTTACCTACGTTAGCTTTAAAATGGCCCATTTCACCTAATTTAACTCCAAAATGACCCATCTTACCTAGGTTATCTCATAAACGATCCAGTTCAACTAATTTAGCTCATAAACGATCCATTTGACCTAAGTGAGCTAAAAAAGATCCATTTCACCTAAATTAGCTCTTAAATGATCCATTTCACCTAAGTTAGCTAAAAAAGATCCATTTCAACTAAATTAGCTCAAAAATGATCCATTTCAACAAAGTTAGCTCAAAAACGATCCATTTCAACTAAGTTAGCTAAAAAACGATCCATTTGACCTAAGTGAGCTAAAAAACGATCCATTTCACCTTAGTTACCTCAAAAACGATCCATTTCACCTAAGTGAGCTAAAAAACGATCCATTTCTAACTTTCTTATTTTGCCATTTTGCAGATTTCATTATGTGCTGGATGGAGTGCTTGTTCTACTCTTCTTGTTCTTGTCTTCTCATTCTTGTCTTCTCATTCTAGTCACCTTAGCTATGGAGTGCTTCTTTATGTATGGATGGAACTTCTTTATGTATGAAATGATGGATGGAACTTGTTTATGTATGAAATGATGGATGGAACTTGTTTATGTATGAAATGATGTATGAACTTGTTTATGTGATGAATGCCTGTGAAATATATCTATATGTCATATATATTTTCTGTGCAAATTGTGGGATTTAATAAAACAGAAAAAACAGACAATATGCAGGCTCTTTCCCGTCTGCCACCGACGGCAAAAAGCTCTTTGCCGTCTGCCGCGGACGGCAAAGAAGACACGTGGCAGCCAACTGTGCTTCATGGGAGCTGACCCATTTGGTCAGTTTGCCTACAGTGGCAGACGGCAAAGACTTTGCCGTCCGTGGCAGACGGCAAAGAACCTGCCATCTAGTGACGTGTAGATGACATCATAAGGCGGACGGCAAAGACCAGAGAAATTTTGCCGTCTGCGGCGGACGGCAAAGGTCTGCCGTCTAGTGACGTGTAGATGACATCATAAGGCGGACGGCAAAGACCAGATAAATTTTGCCGTCTGCGGCGGACGGCAAAGGTCTGCCGTTAGCCACTTAACGGACTGACAGCGCAATTATTGCCGTCCGCCCTCTTTGTCGTCCGCCGCAGACGGCAAAGAGCCTTTGTCGTCCGCCGCCAGGAAGCAGACGGCAAAGCAGCTGTTTACCGTAGCCTCCTTTGCCGGAGCCTTTTGCCGTCCGCCTTTCGAGCCTTTGCCGTCCGCCGTGGCAGACGGCAAAGTAGCTGTTTCCTGTAGTGTGAACAAGTTATCTGGTGCGATCAGACATAGAGATAGTAGTTACTGGGTGCCAAACGAGGGTCTGAATGACTCCTCGAGAGGAAACTGCAGAATAGTAATACTGGTGCCAAACGAGGGTCTGAATGACTCCTCGAGAGGAAACTGCAGAATAGTAATACTGGTGCCAAACGAGGGTCTGAATGACTCCTCGAGAGGAAACTGCAGAATAGTAATACTGGTGCCAAACGAGGGTCTGAATGACTCCTCGAGAGGAAACTGCAGAATAGTAATACTGGTGCCAAACGAGGGTCTGAATGACTCCTCGAGAGGAAACTGCAGAATAGTAATACTGGTGCCAAACGAGGGTCTGAATGACTCCTCGAGCGGAAACTGCAAGAATAATAATGCCACAGTCGGGCGTCGGGGCGACACCACATAAAGGGCTTATAACAGAAAATAAAGGCAGTGCATGCCACAGTCGGACGTCTGAGCGACATCACATAAAGGGCTTATATTTAAAGTAAGAAACAAAAACACGCCACAGTCGGACGTCTGCGCGACGTCACATAAAGGGCTTATATTGTAGCTCAATAGTTCAATAGTTCGGGAACATAAATTATCACAAGTACGGGCCAAAACTTACAACGTCGGCCAACTTGTTCTACGCCTGCCGGAGAAGAAAAAGGACAAACTCAAGCCCAAGTGGGAGGGTCCCTTCATCCACGACAAAGTTCTCACAGGAGGAGCGTACCTCTTGCGTGATGCGTCACACAATTGACTAGAGCCGAATCCCTGGAATGCGGCCAGACTCCAAAGATTCTATGCCTAGCGCCGAACTCTTTGTTCGTCTCCTTCCTCTTATTGTTTTCATCATTTTTTCTCTCTTTTCGTTTTTTCTCTTTAGCCTTAAAGGCTTTTGTGCGGATTAAACCGTGCACCCCTGACGCATACATCTTCAAATATGTACGTCTATCATACCTGGGGGCTTCTTGGACAGAAGCTTGCTATTTCTATTTTCCGAGCACAAAGCTTATCGCATATGCGTTTTCTCCCATATGTACATTTTCTTTGCCATTATATGCATCGATATGACTTAAGTTTTGGCCAAGCTGGATTGCCTCACTCCTGTTCTTATGCCCTATGTTCTCGTTAGTTCGGCTGGGGCATAAAGGGTGCACCTCTGCGATTGTTACTGCCGGGTCATCCGGATGTGTACCACAGAATGGGTGAAGCCGAAAGCTAGCGTTCTTAAGGGAATATTCAGTCGGTGAACTAAAGATGGTTTTGCACTCGCTCCATTATGAACCCCCAGAAGTTATACACACTGTGATTTTTTCATCACAGTCCGGACATGCACATAGATGCATGCACACCCAGGGAAAGGAACCCTTAACGGAACTATTCTCTCTGGAAGATGTTTCTTACAATCTTAATGTAATATAACATAACTAGCCGGATACTTGTCTGTTCAAGCAACTATGACCCCTACGCCTGGTTTCCATGCATACCCGGTCTACTAGGCCGTTCTGGTATTCGGAAACACTCCGCACCTTCGAGTCGAGAGGTTGAAGTGAAAAGGTCCGCCATGACAATCATTTTACAATTCAGCTAGAGTTGCAGATACAAAGGAAAGTAAATAGTCACTTGGACTCAAAAACTTCCTCCTCTATGCCGTCCAGCAGGCTGTCTAACTTACAATCCTGCTGGGAATACTTGGCGGCTACTTCTACTTGGCCATATACTAAACTAACGGGAATTTCAGATCCAGGTTGGTATATCGTGTTTTTACCATGGCCGAGGCCTCTCGCGCACCCTCTCGGTAGGCCGATATCTTCCATAGTCAAATACGCCACCGCGCTCCCTTGAACAGCTCTACAAGCTTCTCCATACTCCCTAGAGGGGAGTCGGATGGCCATAAGGCCTTGGCTACACTCCGCATTGCCTGCCGAGCTTGCTCGTGCAACTGCGACAGCCCTTGCAGAAGATCACTTGATGATCCGGACACCTCCTCTTCGGGACTGCCCATCAGCATACCTGCAATCATAGCTATATCAGCTACTTTTACCCCAAAACTGCTATAAGGCCAATTCGGCCACGTACTGAATATGTCGCCTCGCAGCCTTTTGTTCTCCTTCACGGAGTCAGCTAGTTGGCTCGTACATCTTTCAGTTCTTCGCCCAGTTTGGTGTTTGAATCTTGGAGTTTGTTTTTCTCCTGTTTGACTTTGGTCAGGACGCGTTCGCCTGTGGCACGTTGTCTCTTCACCTCTCTTTCGCTCGTCTGCGCGGCCTTCAGATCCTCTTCCAGTTGGTCCGATGACCCTTTTATGAGACAAGCAACAGTTTTAATATAGCTGGCGTATCATTTTTTGTTTCTCGATGGAGGGAAATATTACCAGAGGACGCCTTCTTGAACTTTTCCAGTTCGGTGGTAGCAGCAGTTAGCTGTGTCCGGCACTGCTCTAGCTCTTGGGCTAGCAAGTCGTTTTTCTCCATAAGAACCTGGTTACGTAACGATCCTTAAAACATTTGTCCCAACTGCTTCAAGTCTTGGGGGCTATTGGCTCATGGTTATCAAATTCGGGCAAGGTAAACTTACCTGCACATCTTTCAAATGTTGCTCGGTGGCTCTGTTAAGCCCATCTCGAGCAGCTGGGATGTATGCATCAGCCGAGCTGAAGGCACCGAATGCCTCTTTTGAGAAGTGGGGATTTCATAAAACGGCCTTCCGGCGACGGTGATCCATGGCGCTCTCCACCTCCGAATTGGTGACGGACATATTTTCCGAACCCTCGGCAGAAGGACAGTCCGGCACCACTCCCATATCGGGCCCCTTCTCTTCGGCCGGGGCCGAATCTTGGTTATTAGAAGCACGACTGGCCGGGTCCCCGGACATAGTCTGTCAAACCTTTTTTCTGATAGAAAATGAACATATGAGTCACGGTTGGATGAGACTGCTACAAAGAGCATAGTTGCAAACCCATACCTCTTCAAGGAAGGCCCGGCCATATCTCTGTTTGCCTTCCTCTTTGAAGGCCTGCCCGGCGCGGGAGCCTCTCTCTCCGAAGACGCCCCTGTGGCGGCCCGACGCGCCGAACGCCTCCCCTTCTGAGCACAGGATGCCGCAGTGAGCAAGAAAGAATGAGGAAGCCCTCTCAGACAAAGTGTCTCCTAATTACTTACATGAGAAGCAGGGAGAAGACCGGGATAGTTGGCGATGATGGCCACCTCTGTGCCGTCATAGCTCGTTTGGTAAAACGTCCCATTCTCAAGCACCACAAATATATCCGGATCCTCTTTGAATCCGGGGACAAGGTCCCTATTGTGGCCCTCAGGCTGCGGGGCGGGGTTGTAAAGCCCCTCGGAAGTCTTTCGCCAGTGCTGTTATAAATGGACGGGTTAATATTTCAGTAAACGAAGCTCAGCGAGTGGAATGAGTGGAGCAAAAAAGTTGGGGGCTCACCCAGCTAGGAGGATTGTACATGGAATATCCTTCTCTGTGCGTGACGCGCAGGAATTCCTCTTCCTCACCCTTGAACAGTTCGGCCAATATTTTGGCTAGGGTGGCAGGGGTGTCCGGACCTTTCCTGCCGCAGCGGGAGGTGTCATCTTCCCCATTGTAATTCCACATGGGAAGTCCTCTGTATTGGAGTGGCTGAACTCCCCGTACTATGGAGGTCGCCATTACTTCGACTATCGTATACCCAGACTGGGCAAGCGTCCTGATCTTGCTCAGGAGTTGGCGAACTTCCGCGCTATCTTCCTCCTCGAGGCTCCGAGGGCGCCAGCTTTGGCATTTCTTCAGAGGAACACTCGCAAACTCAGGGAGACCTCTCCGGACTGGATCTAGAAGTACGACGTCATCAATGTAGAACCACTCAGAGGTCCACTCTTCGGAAGTTTTCTTCGGTGTGCCGGATAGGTATCCGGTCTGAGCAATACGCCATATTTCGGCCCCGCCCACTTCAAATATCGATCCCTCGTGGTTGCGCGGGACAAGGCAAAACAACTTTCTCCACAGATCAAAATGGGCCTCAAAACCCAGGAATAGTTCGCATGAAGCGACATAACCCGCGATGTGCAGGATGGAGGCTGGGGTAAAATTGTGCAGCTGGAGGCCATAATACTCCAGAAGCCCTCGGAGGAATGGGTGAATTGGAAATCCCACGCCCCTCAGCAGATAGGGGACAAAGCACACTCGTTCTCCCGCAGACGGATTGGGGAAATCCTCCGCCTGGGTTTTGCCGTTGAAGGAGGCCAATCCTGCTCGAACAGGGACCAGATCTGCAGGAGGGAGAAATCCCTGCATTTGCAACTTCTCCAATTGGCTGTGGGATACAGAGCACCTCTCCCACTTGCCTCTCTCTAGGGTGGAACGGGAAGAGGAGCTGGGAATGTTAGCCATGTTGGAATGGTCTTTCCTGGCAATGTCTGAGGATTTTCTGCGCGTGGTGCCGAATGGATCTGAGATCCAATCTTATTAAATAGACACTCTTTCTTGCATGGATAGGGTGTTATTTGCAAAAAATACCCCGACAGTCCGCATTCGCCCGACACGTGGAAGCTGAAGTCATAGATGCACAGAAGCCGAGGGGTGCGGCATTGAACTATAAGCCGAATACATTACTTGGAAGTCATCGGAGGAGGAACTCGCCTTGCAATGCCGAAGACAATCTGCGCCGAACATCTTGTCATTGAAGCCTGGTTCGGGGGCTACTGAGGGAGTCCTGGACTAAGGGGTGCTCAGACGTCCGGCCTGTTAGCCATGGGCCGGACTGATGGGCTGTGAAGATGCGAAGACCGAAGACTGCACCCGTGTCCGGATGGGACTCTCCTTGGCGTGGAAGGCAAGCTTGGCGACCGGATATGTAGATTCTTTTCTTTGTAACCGACCTTGTGTAACCCTAGATCCTCCCGGTGTCTATATAAACCAGAGGACTTAGTCCGGAAAGGGAGATACTCATTAACATAGTCATACAGGGTAGACTCCTAGGGTTTAGCCATTATGATCTCGTGGTAGATCAACTCTTGTAATACTCATATCCATTAAGATCAATGAAGCAGGAAGTAGGGTATTACCTCCATAGAGATGGCCCGAACCTGGGTAAACATCGTGTCCCCTGTCTCCTGTTACCATCGACCTTAGACGCACAGTTCGGGACCCCCTACCCGAGATCCGCCGGTTTTGACACCGACAGCCGTAGACGTCGTCACCCCGACCGCCCGCGTCGTCCGTCCCACTGCATTGGCCACACCCGCCGGCAAGCTGAGCCGAGCAGGGCGTCGTGCTCAGCTCGCTCCTCGCAGCCTAGCGCTGTCAGCCACTTGCCATGCCGTGCCCCGTGGTACCGTCCTCACTGTCGCCTGAGATGGCCGCTGCCCTGCTCCCACGTCCCTGCCTGCATGCGCCCGTCCGCTTGCGCCGTGGCCGCCCTCGCCCGCGCCCTGCTCGCTCCGTGCTAGCTGCTCGCCCGCCTTGTCGAGGCTCCCGCCCGGCCACTTCACCGCCTCCGCTGCCTCCCCCGCAGCGCACTGGCCTCTGGCCATCGCTGGCCTCCCCTGACGCAGCCCCTACAGCCACCTGTACGCCAGGCCTTGCCCCGACCCCGCACTGGCCTCGGCTCCTTCTCGCACGCGCCGCAGCCCCCGCGCTCATCGCCGCGTGCCTCCTCTGCCGACCGCGCCATGGCTGGCCCCTGCCTACTGCTACTGCTACCTTCTACTGCTTTCGCTAGCCATTGGCGCCGGCTGCTGCTACTGCTGGCCATGGCCGAGCGGCCGTGCATGTGTGTATGTGTGTTGTGCGTGCATGCAGTGTGTGTGTGCGCGTGTAGTGTGTGTGGCTGCGACCACCTCCGGCCTCGCCGCGTCGCCGCTGCTGCTCTGCCCGCTACACTCTGCTGCTGCACCTCTGCTACAGTAATGTTCAGTTACTGTAGCAGTAGCCAGCTTTGCAACTATTACATTGACTAGCCCTCTTGACAGCCCCTAAACTGTGGCTAAACAACTGTTAACAAGAGTAAGAATAATATTGGTAGGTAGTACACTTGTCAATGCTCAAATGTTTCCATTGGACCAAATCAATTTGATGCATGGATTAATTCCTATGAAAATCACAAAATGCTATCTTTTCTCAACAGAAAACAGAATTAACCCCTAGCACTGTGTGTGCGTGTGTGTATTCTGTGTGTGTGGTGGCCGGCCGGTTCTCCGTTAGCTAATTAGTACTCCTACTAGTTAGTGTAATCAGTGGTAAGGTATAGTGCAAATGACAGGTGGACCCCCCCTCTAAATATCCACTTAAAAAGAAAATGCAAGATATGTGTGAATGACACGTGGGCCCCATCTACAGTTTTGACCAGTCAACACTCAAACAGTTGACTGTTGACTGAGTCAAGTGGGACCCCTGGACCCACTGTCAGCCTCCGGTGGCCCTGCTGTGTGCACTCTGCTGGGTGCACATAGCAATTTCACCTTTTAATTCGAATTAATAATAATTTCAGAATATTGTTTAAACTTTGAAAATTCATAGAAATTAAACCGTAACTCGGATGAAAACGTTTTATACATGAAAGTTGCTCAAAACAATGAGACGAATCGGTATACGCCCTTCGTTCGTCTGTCACACGCCCCTAGCATAGTGAACATCAAACCTTTCCCCTTTGTTTCATTTGTCCGAAAATGCCAAACTTCGGGAAAGCATTCTCGGATGTTATCCCCTTCACCGGTAACGTGTAGCACCGCGTTAGAACATGCCTAGCTCTGCCCATTGTCCTGTTATGCACTTGCTTTTTATGTATTTACTGTTTCTCCCCCCTCTTCTCTTCGGTAGACCCCGAGACCATTGCTGATGCCCGTGTGATCGACTACGTTGACGACGACCCCTTCTTCCTTTTCAGCGGAGCTTCCAGGCAAGCCCCCCTTTGATCATCCCGATATCGCCCATTCCATTCTCTCATGCTTGCATTAGATTTTGCTATTGTACTTGATTGCTCCTATTCTGATGCATAGCCTGCTTTTGTACCTGCTATTGTTACCTACCTGCTTACCCTAAACTGCTTAGTATAGGTTGGTTAAAGATCCATCAGTGACCCCCTCCTTGTCCTTGTTGCCCCTACTTCATCATCGACGACTCGATCAACGTGATCGACAACCAGAGCCCGACACCTCGCACCACATCACGCCCCTTTTTGTTGCTCAACTCTGTAGAGTTACCATTGATTGCCGAGGGTGGAACCTCTTACATCACTCCTGATGAGATCTCTGTAGTGTAGCTATTCGGTCGTGGTCAATGAGGGTGATTTCCTCTTTCACCATTCCCGATACGGCTCTGTCGTGCAACACCTCAAGTGTGAACCTCGAGGGCGGTCCCTCTTACATTCACCTTGATGATTACATTGAGTGGAATCCACCGGGGGTGATTCCTCGGGTTTTTCCCTTTATGTCTGGACACATAGTTACCTTGACCTTACTTGAGACCGTTGTGAAAGCCGGTCGGGCACGGAGAGCACCCGTGCAATGTGACGGTGGCGGCTGGTTGTTTAGCGGTATCACCCAGGAGGGGTGATACCTCCAGACTTGTCCCGACAGCCGTCACTACTTTTAATTGTTAATGCACTAACAGGTTTGGGTATTTGTTCTGAGTTGGCCTTTGGCCTTTACGCACTAACCACCACGCGAGAATAGATATGGGCCTCGATGTCGCAGTATCAGCCGCAGCTTTGTCATACATCCAGTTCAGCATGGAGGCACGGTCGGATCGTGCTGGCTATCCGAGGCGGTGCTGGTATCCACCCTGCGCGCAATGACCCGGAGTGGAACGGGCGATGGGCCCAAGACCCCGGAGCGCATAGGATGTAGACCGGCGGGGACCTCTCTGCTGAGCCTAGGTAGGGCTGCGACGTGTTGATCTTCCGAGGCCGGGCATTGACCCTAGAAAGGTGTGTCCGGCCAGAGTGATCGAGCGTGTTGGGTAACGTGGTGCACCCCTGCAGGGAAGACATATATTCGAATACCGTGTCTACGGTAATGGACGTTCAGACGTGTATCCTGATCTTATATAACTAGAAATGGATACTTGATACTTGTGATGGGTATGTGGCCCCGGGATTGCTTCCCCGCAGGGAGTCGAGGAAGGATCTCTGGGCCGTAATACTACAATATGCTTGTTAATTATGAAATGCTATTCTTTACTCTTCTACATGCTGCAAGATGCTTGGAGCTGCTTGAAGATGCTAGTCTTCGATAGGCTAGGCCTTCCCCTCTATTCTGGCATTCTGTAGTTCGGTCCACAGATACAGCCCTTCCATTTGATACCAATGCATACTTAGTATAGATCTGATGCTTGCGAGTACTTTGGATGAGTACTCACGGTTGCTTTGCTACCCCTTTTCCCCCTTCCTTCTTCTTTTTGGTCGATGCAACCAGATGGTGTATTCCTGGAGCTAGATGCCACCACTGATGGATACTGCTACTTGGAGACCGCCGACGACCAGGAGTAGTTAGGAGGTCCCAGGCAGGAGGCCTTGCCTCTTCGATCGTTGTTGTTTTTGTTCTTGCCTTCTTAAGGCAGTCTTGTATAACCTTATGTCTGTACTCAGATATTGTTGCTTCCGCTGACTCTTGTGTATCGAGCTATGTATTCGAGCCCCCGAGGCCCTTGGCTTGTAATATAAAGCTTGTATTATTTCTATTTGTGTCTGGAGTTGTGTTGTGATATTTTCCAGTGAGTCCCTAATCTTGGTCGTACACATTTGCGTGTATGATTAGTGTAGATCGAGTCGGGGGCGTCACAGAGCCTTGCAAGAGAAGTAGGAGCTACGCTGAGCCTATTCAACTAGTTAAGGTAAGTCACTGTATCCAACTCAACAGTTCAATTCCTTGTTTGTTTCAGGCATAGTTAATTTCCTCTTTTCAATTGCTTTATTTGTCCTCAGTTAATGAGATGCCCAAACAATGATGCCTGATGTTGGGTACTTGTATAACTATTAGTTGACATAATTAAAGGCCTTACCATTTCATTACTCTGGCGAAGTGTGCCTGAAGCTTTGAAGTCTATTAACCAACTATTATTGCATGAGGCTCACAATCTAGTTTATACTAGGCTAATGATTGCATAGTTTTGCTTGCTGTAGTAGGTTTGTATGAATCCCTCTGCTGTTCATTATGCTCCCTAAGACTTTAATTAAGCTACAGAATGGCCAACTGCTTGCTTACTTATACGCAACGTGCTGTCCAAATTTGTAACTTGTTTGTGTTTTGGATTGGGCCCCAACATCATGCTCCTCTGGTGAGCTAAGAGAGATTTCTGTATGCAGGCTGCACAGACTACCTTTTTTATAATTTTTAAAATATCACCTGCTTATGCTTCATGACGTGTAACATTATTGTTAGTCCTGTTTTATCATGTACAAAATAGTCTATCTTGCTCGCTTCACTGTTGTAACTATATTTTTGCCCTAGTCATGTGTACTTACAGAAACATTTTAGGATGAAGTGACATCAGCAGTGCGGCATGGCCGTTACCGATGATTATGGATTGGAATTGGAATGTGCTGATGTTCTCGAGCATCAAATAGAGGTGGCAAGACAATGTGTACATGATTCTCAACGTACAATCAACAAGTTGAGGCTGGACATGCATGTATTAGATGCAGGAGTCAAAAAAATGAAACAAGACACTGAGGTAACCACGAAGGAATTGGAGATTTTGCAGACTGAAATTTGTGCTTTCAGAATCCGGCCAATCCTTTTTTCTGAAGAGATTATAGTTCAACTGGTAAGTTCTGTTGATGCGTGTCCATGATGTATGAGCTTTATTTGTCCAGTGTATGTAATTTGCTGTTCGTGTACGCTTTATAATCACTGCTGCCGACCTATAATGCCCAGGGGGTATATTCGGCTGTAGTTTCTTTACTGTATAGTGTAGGATTATTCTACGTTTCTATGCTTTTTTATTGTATAGTGTATGTTTTTAGAGGCGATAGTATAGAGTAGGATATTTGTTGAATATGCTATATCATTGAAACGGGGACCAACACGCCCAGACATTTCCTGGACGCCATACAAATGAACAAACATGTGCAGTCAAAGCGGGCCTTAATTGGGCTGGTCAAAATAATATTAAGTGGGTCCCAAATGGGCCCACTGTAACAACGGCTCTTAGCAGGCCGTCAACAGGCCTAAAGCTCAATAGGGCTGTATAAATGGAAATGGCCTGCGGGCCTTTAGCGGGCCGAAATAAATGTCAATTTTGTCTCAGCCCTTTTACTTGACGGGCCAGTAAGAGGCCGAAAGTGTTATGGGCCAGAGGAGGCCCAATTTGCAAACTAGGCTTTTAACAGGCCGAAAGTCGCGTTGGGCTGAAATGATGCCCTGCGGAACGTGGGCCCCTAATGGACCTAAAGTCAAAGGCCAACTGTTGTTAACATCTTCAGGCATACCTTCTTCTTGATAACATCTTCGGGCATACCTGCAAGATTAAATAATCCACAAACTTCATCCACATAGATTAGGTGCAAATCGGGATGCAATGTTCCATCTCCTGTAAAAGGATTAGCTAGCAGTTTCTCTATCATACCCGAAGGAATTTCAAAGTAAACATTTTCAGTAGGTTCAGTAGGTTGAGGAGAAACTCTTTGCTCTAGTGGTCAGGGTGATGATACCCCGAACAAGCCCCTCAAAGGATTATGTTCCATAGTACCAAGTGACAGTAAATTTCAGCACACTATATAAATTTTTCCTTACCAAATTCCACCTACCAAAGGCGCTTCACTCCCCGGCAACGGTGGCAGAGAAGAGTCTTGATGACCCACAAGTATAGGGGATCTATCATAGTCCTTTCGATAAGTAACAGTGTCGAACCCAACAAGGGGCAGAAGGAAATGACAAGCGGTTTTCAGTAAGGTATTCTCTGCAAGCACTGAAGGTATCGGTAATAGATAGTTTTGTGATAGGGTAATTTGTAATGGGTAACAAGTAATAAAAGTAAATAAGGTGCAACAAGATGGCCCAATCCTTTTTGTAGCAAAGGACAAGCCTGAACCAACTCTTATATAAAGGAAAACGCTCCCGAGGACACATGGGAATTATCGTCAAGCTAGTTTTCATCACGCTCATATGATTCGCGTTCGTTACTTTGATAATTTGATATGTGGGTGGACCGGTGCTTGGGTACTGCCCTTCCTTGGACAAGCATCCCACTTATGATTAACCCCTATTGCAAGCATCCGCAACTACAAAAGAAGTATTAAGGTAAACCTAACAATAGCATGAAACATATGGATCCAAATGAGCCCCTTACGAAGCAACGCATAAACTAGGGTTTAAGCTTCTGTCACTCTAGCAACCCACCATCTACTTACTACTTCCTAATGCCTTCCTCTAGGCCCAAACAATGGTGAAGTGTCATGTAGTCGACGTTCACATAACACCACTAGAGGAAAGACAACATACATCTCATCAAAATATCGAACGAATACCAAATTCACATGACTACTTATAGCAAGACTTCTCCCATGTCCTCAGGAACAAACGTAACTACTCACAAATTATATTCATGTTCATAATCAGAGGGGTATTAATATGCATAAAGGATCTGAACATATGATCTTCCACCAAATAAACCAACTAGCATCAACTACAAGGAGTAATCAACACTACTAGCAACCCACAGGTATCAATCTGAGGTTTTGAGACAAAGATTGGATACAAGAGATGAACTAGGGTTTGAGAGGAGATGGTGCTGGTGAAGATGTTGATGGAGATTGACCCCCTCCTGATGAGAGGATCGATGGTGATGACGATGGTGATGATTTCCCCCTCCCGGAGGGATGTTTCCCCAGCAGAACAGCTCCGCCGGAGCCCTAGATTGGTTTCGCCAAGTTCCGCCTCGTGGCGGCGGTGTTTCGTCCCGAAAGCTTTCTTCTGATTTTTTCCAGGGCGAAAGACTTCATATAGCCAAAGATTGGCACCGGAGGCCTACCAGGGGGCCCACGAGGCAGGGGGCGCGCCCAGGGGGTAGGGCGCGCCCCCCACCCTCGTGGACGGTGGGTGGCCCCCCTCTGGTGCTTTCTTCGCCCAATATTTTTTATTTATTCCAAAACTGACTTCCGTGAAGTTTCAGGACTTTTGGAGTTATGTAGAATAGGTCTCTAATATTTGCTCCTTTTCCAGCCCAGAATTCCAGCTGCCAGCATTCTCCCTCTTCATGTAAATCTTGTAAAATAAGAGAGAATAAGCATAAGTATTGTGACATAATGTGTAATAACAGCCCATAATGCAATAAATATCGATATAAAAGCATGATGCAAAATGGACGTATCAACTCCCCCAAGCTTAGACCTCGCTTGTCCTCAAGCGGAAGCCGATATCGAAAAATATGTCCAGATGTTTAGAGATAGAGGTGTCGATAAAATAAAATACGGACATGAGGACATCATGATCATTCTAATAACAGCAACATATATATATATTGTCATATGATTTCTTATTGCTAAAGTAACAATATATTCACAATGTCAAGTATGAATCATAAACTTCATTGAAAACTAACAAACTAAAATCTCAGTCATTGAAACAATTGCAATTTATCGTAACATCGGAAAGAGTCAATATAAGAGCTTTTCAGCAAGTCCACATACTCAACTATCATTTAGTCTTTCACAATTGCAAACACTCACGCAATACTTATGGGTATGGAGTTTTAATCAGACACGGAGAAAGATAGGGGCTTATAGTGTTGCCTCCCAACCTTTTACCTCAAGGGTATTGTCAACAATAATTGTTCATGATAACTTACATCCAATTGGACATATATATATATATATATATATATATATATATATATCAGGATCTTTCCAACACGATGTGCTCGCCAAAGGATAAAAATGTAAAAAGGAAAGGTGAAGATCACCAAGACTCTTGTATAATGTATAAGACAAGAATAAAAGATAGGCCCTTCGCAGAGGGAAGCAGAGGTTGTCAAGTGCTTTTATGGTTGGATGCACAAAATCTTAATGCGGAAGAACGCCACTTTATATTGCCTCTTGTGATAGGGACCTTTATTATGCAGTCCGTCACTTTTATTGCTTCCATATCACAAGATCGTATAAAGCTTATTTTCTCCACACTAATAAATCATACATATTTAGAGAGCAATTTTTACTGCCTGCAACAATGACAACCTACTTGAAGGATATTAGTCAATCCATAGGTAGATATAGTGGACTCTCACGGCAAAACTGGGTTTGAGGATATTCGGAAGCACAAGTAGTATCTCTAATTAGTGCAAAGAACTTGGCTAGCATGAGGTGGAAAGGCTAGCCCAACATGTTGGATGATCTATGACAATATACTTTATTTCGGATATAAGAAAACATAACCCATTACGTTGTCTTCCTTGTCCAACATCAACTTTTTATCATGTTATATTTTAATGAGTGCTCACAATCATAAAAGATGTCCAAGATAGTATATTTATATGTGAGAACCTCTCTTTCTTTATTACTTCCTATTAATTGCAACGATGACCAAAACTATGTTTGTCAACTCTCAACAACTTTTATTCATCATACTCTTTATATGTGAAGTCATTACTCTCCATAAGATCAATATGATCTCTTTAATTCTTTTTACTCTTTCTCTTCTCTTTTGTTTTTATTCCCTCAAGATCATAGCAAGATAATCAAGCCCTTGACTCAAAACTAATCTTTATTATATATAGCTCACGGACTCGATTACATAGAAGGATCATAAAGCAAAACTCAAAACTAAATCATACTAAAACTTTATTCTACTAGATCAAGATATAATCAAAAAATCAAACTAAGAAAAATGGTAAAGATATGATGGTGATACGATACCGGGGCACCTCCCCCAAGCTTGGCAGTTGCCAAGGGGAGTGCCCATACCCATGTGTTTATGTCTCTTTCCTCGGAGGTGGTGATGATGGAGTTGTTGATGATGTAGGCTTGTCGTCCATCTTCCAATGCATAGGCTCACCATCATAGAAGGATGATCGAGTCTCCGGGATCCTTACATCTGCAGCCGAACTCATCCTCTTGAATCCATATTCATACTCACAGTTTTTGTTTTGCAGGTCATAGATCTGGGCTTGGAGATGATCGATTTTCTCGTGAAGCTTGAATATGGTCTCCCCAATGTTCTTGGCGTCCAGCTTGTGGTTGTTGGTGAACTCCGCGATCATCATGTGGTTTGTGTCGAGTCCGTGTTCCACCATCCCTTGGCACTTGAAAACTTGCTGCACCATTGCTTCAAGTCTTGTCTCCATGCTTCCGGTCCTCCTTGGTCCCTCAACATCGCGGATGTGCAGCAACCCATCACGCATCTCAATTGTTTGAGGGTGTTGCAGCACCTCGGAGAGGTAGGGGTTGACAACCTTCTCGAAGAACTTGTCCTTGGGGGCGCTTGAAGACGTCATGATGATCTAGATCTGTTACAAAAACAGCTCGAAACAAAAACAGAGGATCTTTGCGTGGTACGGTGGTCAAAACCTTCGGGAGATTATATAATGATTTTTTACTGACCAGAAGAAGTATCGTGCAAGAACATGGAGTCCGGAGGGCACACGAGGTGCCCATGAGGCAGGGGGCGCGCCCTGGGGAGTAGGGCGCGCCCTCCACCGTCGTGGATGCCTCGTGTCCCTTTCAGACTACTTCTTATTTTTACTTTTTCTTAAATATTCCAAAATGGAGAAAAATTGCCATTAGAACTGTTTTGGAGTCGGTTTACTTACCGTACCACATACCTATTCCTTTTCGAAGTCTGAAACATTCTGGAAAGTGTCCCTTATATATTCCTCCGGGGTTATGGTGTCAATAACATTGGTTTCAACATTTATGGGATTACATGGGATATAATATTTGATTCTTTGACCGTTCACCACCTTCGGATTTGTGCCTTCGAAGTTGTTGATTTTTATGGCACCGGAACGATAGACCTCCTCGATAACGTAAGGACCTTCACATTTAGAGAGGAGTTTTCCTGCAAAAAATCTTAAGCGAGAGTTGTATAGCAAAACATAATCACCTACATTAAACTCACGCTTTTGTATTGTGACGCCCCCGATTCAATCGTACACTAATCATGCACGCAAACATGTACGATCAAGATCAGGGACTCACGGGAAGATATCACAACACAACTCTAAAACATAAATAAGTCATACAAGCATCATAATACAAGTCAGGGGCCTCGAGGGCTCAAATACAAGTGCTCGATCATAGACGAGTCAGTGGAAGCAACAATATATGAGTACAGACATAAGTTAAACAAGTTTGCCTTAAGAAGGCTAGCACAAACTGGGATACAGATCGAAAGAGGCGCATGCCTCCTGCCTAGGATCCTCCTAAACTACTCCTGGTCATCGTCAGCGGACTGCACGTAGTAGTAGGCACCTCTAGTGTAGTAGGAGTCGTCGTCGATGGTGGCGTCTGGCTCCTGGGCGCCGGCATCTGGTTGCGACAACCAGGTAGAAGGGAAAGGGGAAAAAGAGGGAGAAAAGCAACTGTGAGTACTCATCCAAAGTACTCGCAAGCAAGGAGCTACACTACATATGCATGGGTATATGTGTAAAGGGCCATATCGGTGGACTGAACTGCAGAATGCCAGAATAAGAGGGGGATAGCTAATCCGGTCGAAGACTACGCTTTAGGCCACCTCCATCTTGCAGCATGTAGAAGAGAGTAGATGGTAAGTTCACCAAGTAGCATCGCATAATATAATACCTACCCGGCGATCCCCTCCTCGTCGCCCTGTTAGAGAGCGATCACCGAGTTATATCTGGCACTTGGAAGGGTGTGTTTTATTAAGTATCCGGTTCTAGTTGTCATAAGGTCAAGGTACAACTCCGGGTCGTCCTGTTACCGAAGATCACGGCTATTCGAATAGATAAACTTCCCTGCAGGGGTGCACCACATTACCCAACACGCTCGATCCCATTTGGTCGGACACACTTTCTTGGGTCATGCCCGGCCTCGTAAGATCAACACGTCGTAGCCCTACCTAGGCACAACAGAGAGGTCAGCATGCCGGTCTAAATCCTATGGCGCAGGGGTCTGGGCCCATCGCCCTTTTGCACACCTGCACGTTGCGAACGCGGCCGGAAGCAGACCTAGCCCCCTTAATACAAGCGCGAGCTATGGGTCCAATGCGGCGCGCGCCGCTCAGTCGCTGACGTCACGAAGGCTTCGGCTGATACCACGACGTCGAGTGCCCATAACTTTCCCACGTAGTTGGTTACTGCGTATAGACCAAATGGCCAGACTCAGATCAAATACGAAGAACTCGTTAAGCGTGTTATTTTGAAGTAACCGCGGACGCCGACCAGGGCCAGGCCCACCTCTCACCTAGGTAGTCTCAACCTACCCTATCGCTCCGCCACAAAGATCCACACAGAGGGCCGTTGGGACAAAGGTCCTTTCAGCCCCCAATCCGTGAATCACTCGCGGGTGCTCCACGAGCCTACCCGACTTTAGTCACCACATGTATCATGTATAAAGTATATAGTATAAACCCGTGATCACCTCCCGAGTGATCACGGCCTGATAGTATAGCATGGCAGACGGACAAGAATGTAGGGCCACTGATGGAATACTAGCATCCCATACTAAGCATTTGGATTGCAGGTAAAGGTAACAACAGTAGTAGCAAGGACAGGCTATGCATCAGGATAGGATAAACGGAAAGCAGTAACAGGCTACACTACTCTAATGCAAGCAGTATAGAGAAGAATAGGCGATATCTGGTGATCAGGGGGGGCTTGCCTGGAAGCTCTGTTGCACAAGAAGAAGGGTCGTCGGTGACATAGTCGTACTCATTGGCATCAGCGCCGGTCTCGGGGTCTACCGGGGAAGAAGAGGGGGAAGAAACAGTAAATACGGAGCAAACAAAGCATCACAAAGCATAACAGGGCAACACGCGTTGCTAGGTGTGCCCTAACGCGGTACCAGGTGATACCGACGAAGGAGGAAAACAACCGGGAAAGTATCCCCGATGTTACGCGTTTTCGGACAAATGAACTGGAGGGAGAAAGTTGCGTGTTCGCTATGCTAGGGATGTATGGTGGATGAACGGGCTGCGTATCCGGATTCATCTCGTCGTTCTGAGCAACTTTCATGTAGAAAGTATTTCCATCCGAGTTACGGTTTATTTTATATGATTTTCTAAAATTTTAAAGCATTTTAGGATTTATTTAATTAATTAAATTCAACATTATCCAGAACAGTGCTGGCTGACGTTATCATGGTGTTAGCATGACGTCAGCAGTCAACAGAGGTGTTGACTGGTCAGACTGACGTGTGGGTCCAGTGGGACCCACCTGTCATACACTGTTAGGTTGATTAGGGTTTAGGTTAAACTAATTATTATTTAATTAATAAACAATAGTTAATTAGGTTAACTAAACAGGATTAATTAAGTTAATTAATTTAATTAATTAATTATTTTTATTACTATATATATATATTTAATCTTTTTTTAACATTCTCGGGCACTGGGGCCCGTTTGTCATAGGCCCAGGGGTGCCTTGATACGTCTCCATCGTATCTACTTTTCCAAACACTTTTTCCCTTGTTTTGGACTCTAACATGCATGATTTGAATGGAACTAACCCGGACTGACGCTGTTTTCAGCAGACTTTCCATGGTGTTATTTATGTGTAGAAACAAAAGTTCTCGGAATGACCTGAAACTCCACGGAACATCTATTTGGAAAATAAGAAAAATACCGGAAGAAAAATCCACGTCAGGGGGCCCACACCCTGTCCACGAGGGTGGAGGACGCGCCTGCCCCCCTAGGGCGCGCCCCTACCTCGTGGGCCCCCTGACGCTCCACCGACCTCAACTCCAACTCCATATATTCACTTTCGGGGAGAAAAAAAATCAGAGAGAAGGATTCATCGTGTTTTACTATACGGAGCCGCCGCCAAGCCCTCAAACCTCTCGGGAGGGCTGATCTGGAGTCCGTTCGGGGCTCCGGAGAGGGGAATCCATCGCCGTCGTCATCATCAACCATCCTCCATCACCAATTTCATGATGCTCACCGCCGTGCGTGAGTAATTCCATCGTAGGCTTGCTGGACGGTGATGGGTTGGATGAGATTTATCATGTAATCGAGTTAGTTTTGTTAGGGTTTGAACCCTAGTATCCACTATGTTCTGAGATTGATGTTGTCGTGACTTTGCTATGCTTAATGCTTGTCACTAGGGCCCTTGTGCCATGATTTCAGATCTGAACCTATTATGCTTTCATGAATATATGTGAGTTATTGATCCTATCTTGCAATTCTATAGTCACCTACTATGTGTTATGATCCGGCAACCCCGAAGTGACAATAATCGGGATCACTCCCGGTGATGACCGTAGTTTGAGGAGTTCATGTATTCACTATGTGCTAATGCTTTGTTCCGGTACTCTATTAAAAGGAGGTCTTAATATCCCTTAGTTTCCATTAGGACCCCGCTGCCACGGGAGGGTAGGACAAAAGATGTCATGCAAGTTCTTTTCCATAAGCACGTATGACTATATTCGGAATACATGCCTACATTACATTGATGAATTGGAGCTAGTTCTGTGTCACCCTATGTTATGACTGTTACATGATGAACCGCATCCGGCATAATTCTCCATCACCGATCGAATGCCTATGAGCTTTCCACATATTGTTCTTTGCTTATTTACTTTTACGTTCCTACTGTTACAATCACTACAAAACACCAAAAATATTACTTTTGCTACCGTTACTTTTGTTACCGTTACCACTACTATCATATTATTTTGCTACTAAATACTTTGCTGCAGATACTAAGTTATCCAGGTCTGGTTGAATTGACAACTCAACTGCTAATACTTGAGAATATTCATTGGCTCCCCTTGTGTCGAATCAATAAATTTGGGTTGAATACTCTACCCTTGAAAACTGTTGCGATCCCCTATACTTGTGGGTTATCAAGACTATTTTCTGGCACCGTTGCCGGGGAGCATAGCTCTATTCTTTGAGTCACTTGGGATTTATATCTACTAGTCACTATGAAGAACTTGAAAAACGCTAAGACAACAATTTATCCCTCAAGTACTCGGGGAGGTAAGGAACTGCCATCTAGCTCTGCACTTGATTCACCTTCTGTTTTGAGTAAGCTTGCGACACCTAAACCTGCTTCTGCTATTCGTTCTGATATGTCACATGTTATTGATGATGCCACTTCTTCTTTGCATGATACTTATGATGAAACTACTTCTATGCTTGATACTACTGTGCCACTTAGTGAATTTATTGATGAACAAATTGCTAGGGCTAGAGAGAAAGAAATTATTGAAACTGATTATATAGATGAAAGTGATGATGAAGACTTGCCTGTTATTCCTGAGGATTATGTTTTTGAAAAAGAAGCTGCTTTAGCTATTTTAGCTTGCAAATATAGATATGAGCTCAAGAGGTTATTAGTTAAATGGAAGCAGCAATCTCTTAATGCTAGAATGAAACCTGACCCTGCTTTTGCTACTTCACCTATCTGTGTTACTGATAAGGATTATGAATTCTCTGTTGATCCTGATATAATTACTTTGGTTGAATCTGATCCTTTTCATGGCTATGAATCTGAAACTGTTGTGGCACATCTTACTAAATTAAATGATATAGCCACCCTATTCACTAATGATGAGAAATCTCGCTACCTTTATATCCTTAAAATATTTCTGTTCTCATTAAAGGGTGATGCTAAGATATGGTTTAATTCTCTTGATCCTGGTTGTGTGCGTAGTCCCGAGGATATGATTTATTACTTCTCTGCTAAATATTTCCCTGCTCATAAGAAACAAGCTGCTTTAAGGGATATATACAATTTTGTGCAAATTGAAGAAGAGAGTCTCCCACAAGCTTGGGGGAGGCTTCTCAAGGTACTTAATGCTATGCCTGATCATCCTCTCAAGAAAAATGAAATACTTGATATCTTTTATAATGGACTAACCGATGCTTCCAGAGATTACCTGGATAGTTGTGCTGGTTCTGTTTTCAGGGAAAGAACACCGGATGAAGCGGAAATTCTATTGAATAATATGTTGACAAATGAAAATAATTGGACACTTCCCGAGCCAGCTCCTGAGCCAATTCCTGATCCTATTCCTAAACCAACTCCGAAGAAGAGGGGTGTTCTATTTCTCAGTCCTGAAGATATGCAAGAGGCAAAGAAATCTATGAAAGAAAAAGTTATTAAAGCTGAAGATGTTAAGAATTTACCTCCTATTCAAGAAATACATGGCCTAAATTTACTGCCTGTTGAAGAAACATATGATCTTAATCCATTACCTTTTGAAGAAACTCATGGTCTTGATAACCCGACACAGGTAGTAAAGGTAAATTCTCTCTATAGATATGATAAAGCTGAAATCCCTCCTACTAAGATTGCTAGCCAATGTTTGGATGAGTTTGATAACTTTATGGTTAAGCAAGAAGATTTCAATGCTTATTTTGGTAGACAATTAAAACAAAATGCTTATATGATTGAACACTTGTGTGATTATATGGCTAATGTTAAAGGTGAACTTAAAATTATTAGTAAACATGCTTCTATGGTTACCACTCAAGTAGAACAAGTACTTAAAGCTCAAAATGATTTGCTCAATGAAATGAATAGTAAGAAAAATGATTATGCTGTTAGAGTGGCTACTAGAACTGGTAAGATGACTCAAGAACCATTGTATCCTGAAGGCCACCCTAAGAGAATTGAGCAAGATTCTCAGAGAAATAATATTGATGCACCTAGTCCTTCTAAAAAGAAGAAAAATAAAAATGATAGGACTTTGCATGCTTCTAGTGAACCTATTGCTGAACCACCTGAGAATCCAAATGATATTTCTATTTCTGATGCTAAAACACAATCTGGTAATGAACATGAACCTAATGAAAATGTTAATGATGATGTTCATGATGATGCTCAACCTAGCAATGATAATGATGTAGAAGTTGAACCTGCTGTTGATCTTGATAACCCACAATCAAAGAATCACGTTATGATAAGAGAGACTTTGTTGCAAGGAAACATGGTAAAGAAAGAGAACCATGGGTTCAGAAACCCATGCCTTTTCGTCTGAAACCATCCATGAAAAAGGATGATGAGGATTTTGAGCGCTTTGCTAAAATGATTAGACCTATCTTTTTGCGTATGCGATTAACTGATATGCTCAAAATGAATCCTTATGCTAAGTACATGAAAGAAATTGTCACTAATAAAAGAAAGATACCGGAAGCCGAAATTTCCACCATGCTTGCTAATTACACTTTTAAGGGTGGAATACCAAAGAAACTAGGAGATCCAGGAGTACCAACTATACCATGCTCCATTAAAAGAAACTATGTTAAAACTGCTTTATGTGATCTTGGAGCCGGTGTTAGTGTTATGCCTCTCTCTTTATATCGTAGACTTGATTTGAATAAGTTGACACCTGCTGAAATATCTTTGCAAATGGCCGGTAAATCAACTGCTATACCTGTTGGTATTTGTGAGGATGTGCCTGTTGTAGTTGCAAACGTTACTATTTTAACGGACTTTGTTACTCTTGATATTCCCAAGGACGATAGTATGTCTATTATTCTTGGAAGACCTTTTTTGAATACTGCAGGGGCTGTTACTGATTGCAACAAAGGCAATGTCACTTTTCATGTTAATGGCAATGAGCATACGGTACACTTTCCGAGGAAACAACCTCAAGTCCACAGTATCAATTCTATTGGAAAAGTTCCATTGATTATTTTTGGAGGTTTTGAATTTCCTCTTCCTACTGTCAAGAAGAAATATGATAATCTTATTATTGGGGATGTGCATATCCCCGTTGAGGTAACATAGTGTTATTCGAAATTTCTCCGGTTCCATGTTATTCGGAATTAGTTTATTAACAAGACTTGATCAACCTTGTTAGTGGATTCCTTTTGATGAGCATGAGATGGATGAAACTAGAAGGCACAACCTTCTGTACCCTCTTTCTACTTTCTGTTATTTAGTTGAATTAAAGTAAAAATAGTATTTTCCTGTCTGTTTTCTGATTTATCCGTGCAATATAAAAATACCCCGAAAGTAAAAGTTCTCCAAATGCTGTGAAAATGGAATATGATTTTTTCTAGAATTTTTGAGAATATCTGGCGCTGAGAACACAGCAGGAGGGGCAAGCACGTGGCCACGAGGGTGGAGGGCGCGCCCTACCCCCCTGGGCGCGCCCCCTGCCTCGTGGGCCCACGGTGGCTCCCCTCCACTTATTCATGCACCCACACACTTCTTCTTCCTCCCACAAACACCAATATCCAGCTCAAGCACGAGTTCTAGCTCATTTTGCTACGATTTTTGATCTCCTTGCTCAAAGCACCTCTCACAAAACTGCTTGGGGAGACTGTTCCTTGGTATGTGACTCCTCCATTGGTCCAATTAGTTTTTCTTCTAGTGCTTTATTCATTGCAAATTTATGCTGCCTAGGTGACCATGTTCTTGAGCTTGCATGTCAAAATTATATGGTTCCAAGTAGTTCTAATGCTTGATACAGGCTCTAGGCACTTGTAGGAGTAGTTGCTATCAATTTTATTGAGCTTGGTTCACTTTTGTTTGAAGTTACTAAAAATCAGAAATTTTCAGAAAATAATGAAGAGATTTTTGAGGGGCTCATCGAGCCAAAGCTCAAAGGAAAAGCAGAATGAAGAAACACAGAGGCCCAAATATAATTTTCCTCGCACCGCGGAGGTTCGGCCGTGTGAATGGCCTTCCGATGATTTCTTGAGATAAGTCGGGATTTATGATGATTTCTATTCATTGGTTGAGAATGTTGGCCTCAGCGATTTCCTCCGCGACCAACGTCATCAGTATCTCTTGCTCACCCAATACTTTTGTGCAGAAGTTCTACTATTTTCCTAAGGAATCACCTCCTTCAGTAGAGTTTCATTTATATGATGTTGTTAAGAAGATGCCACTAGATGAATTTTGCAAGATTTGCAAAATACCTTTTGAGGATAGTTTAGATGAACCACATCGTAAAGATGTGGATGGGTTTATTGACACTATCACTGTGGGGGAAACCAGGAAGGTTTCCGATGCAAGGATCACTAGCATACATTTTCCTATTTTACGCTACTTTGCCATATTTGCTAGTCGTTGCTTAATTGGTCGCGGAAACTATGGAAACCTTAGTGTTCCTGATATTATCATCTTGTTCCATGGTTTATTCTGCGATAACACTGTTAGTATGGGCGGTATTGTTGCCAAACGGTTAAGTTTGAACCGTACAAAGGGCCCCATCTTTGGAGGTATTTATGCTTCACGCCTTGCTGCACATTATAACATACCTATTAGGCACTATGAGAAAGAAGAAAAATTGTTGCCCAATGCTTATTTAGATTATAAGAGTATGGTAGCGCATGATTTCATTGTTAAGAATAGGGAAGGGGAGCTTAAATACAAATTCTTTGATAAACATCACCCTGAGACTATTACCTTGCCTGCTCCCTCCTTGTTTAATTTATCTACAGGTTCGTATCTCATTACGTGGGCGGCCATTCACACGCTACCGGAACCCTACACCAGCCACGAAGCCGGAACCACAATTTGAACCTCCATAACAGTCTAATTACCAGTGGGATCCGGAGACGATTGCCAACCAGTGGCAATCAGAGTCTTCTTCATCGCAGTACGACCCCAGCTACTACTACGGATATCCGCCAGGCCATCCGTGGCAATAAACCAACTTAGGCCAAAAGCCTAAGCTTGGGGGAGTACGTATGTCCCACCGACATTAGATTTATGTTCACACACTCATTGCTAGATGTTGGTGCTCATACTCTTTCACTGTAATATCCATGCTAGTTTATTTTCTTTTTCTTGCTTTCTTCTTGTGTGTTTGTTAAACCTTAAGAAAAACCAAAAAAAATAGTGTAGCTTTTAGTTAGTTTACTTTTCTTGCTGTAGTAGTAGTAACTAAAAAGAAAACCCAAAAAGATTTCCTGTTCTTCTTTTGCTTGTTGGGAGCTTTCCCGTGTAAATAGTTTTATTTCTTTTCTTTTCTTTGGGGGTCGATAGGAGAAGACCATAATTAAAATGTTGAAGTGGCTCTTTTATGCATTATTGTTGATTTAACCAAGAGCCCATATTGCCTTGTCATCTCCTGTTTATTGAATGCTCGCAGATTCCAGCTTAGTCCAATGCACGTGCACTCTTATTATTATTCACTTCGTTCAGTCGTGCAAGTGAAAGGCAATTATGACGATATATGATGGACTGACTGAGATGGGAGAAGCTGGTATGAACTCGACCTCTCTTGTTTTTGTAAATATGATGAGTTCATTGTTCCTGATTCAGCCTATTATGAATAAACATGTTTGCAATGACAATTAGAGATCATAGTTGCTTATGCCATGCTTGATTAGCTATGAGGTATAATGGTTTACCTTGCGTGCCAACATGCTATTAAAATGGTTGTGACGTGGTATAGTGGGGTGGTATCCTCCTTTGAATGATTTAAGTGACTCGACTTGGTGTTGGAAATATGCCCTAGAGGCAATAATAAATGGTTATTATTATATTTCTTTGTTCATGGTAATTGTCTATTATTCATGCTATAATTGTATTGTCCGGAAATCGTATTACATGTGTGAATAAATAGACCACAACGTGTCCCTAGTAAGCCTCTAGTTGACTAGCTCGTTGATCAACAGATAGTCATGGTTTCCTGACTATGGACATTCGATGTCATTGATAACGGGGTCACATCATTAGGAGAATGATGTGATGGACAAGACCCAATCTTAAGCATAGCATAAAAGATCGTGTAGTTTCGTTTGCTAGAGCTTTTCCAATGTCAGGTATCTTTTCCTTAGACCATGAGATCGTGCAACTCCCGGATACCGTAGGAGTGCTTTGGGTGTGCCAAACGTCACAACGTAACTGGGTGACTATAAAGGTGCACTACGGGTATCTCCGAAAGTGTCTGTTGGGTTGGCACGAATCGAAACTGGGATTTGTCACTCCGTGTGACGGAGAGGTATCTCTGGGCCCACTCGGTAATGCATCATCATAATGAGCTCTATGTGACTAAGGCGTTAGTCACGGGATCATGCATTTCGGTACGAGTAAAGAGACTTGCCAGTAACGAGATTGAACAAGGTATTGGGATACCGACGATCGAATCTCGGGCAAGTAACATACCGATTGACAAAGGGAATTGCATACGGGATTGATTGAATCCTCGACACCGTGGTTCATCCGATGAGATCATCGTGGAACATGTGGGAGCCAACATGGGTATCCAGATCCCGCTGTTGGTTATTGACCGGAGAGGCATCTCGGTCATGTCTGCATGTCTCCCGAACCCGTAGGGTCTACACACTTAAGGTTCGGTGACGCTAGGGTTGTAGAGATATGTGTATGCGGAAACCCGAAAGTTGTTCGGAGTCCCGGATGAGATCTCGGACATCACGAGAGGTTCCGGAATGGTCCGGAGGTGAAGAATTATATATAGGAAGTCAAGTTTCGGCCACCGGGAAAGTTTCGGGGGTTACCGGTATTGTACCGGGACCATCGGAAGGGTCCCGGGGGTCCACCGGGTGGGGCCACTTATCCTGGAGGGCCCCGTGGGCTGAAGTGGGAAGGGAACCAGCCCCTAGTGGGATGGGCGCCCCCCATGGGCCTCCCCCCATGCGCCTAGGGTTGCAAACCCTAGGGTGGGGGGGCTTCCCACTTGCCTTGGGGGGCAAGGCACCCCCCTTGGCCGCCGCCCCCCACCCTAGATGGGTTTGGCCGGCGCCCCCCCTCCCAAGGGGGCCTATATAAAGGGGGGGATGGAGGGCAGCAATATCTCAGCCTTGGGCGCCTCCCTCCTCCCCTGCAACACCTCCCTCTCTCGTATAAGCTCGGCGAAGCCCTGCCGACATCCCGCTGCAACCACCACCACGCCGTCGTGCTGCTGGATCTCCATCAACCTCTCCTTCCCCCTTGCTGGATCAAGAAGGAGGAGACGTCGCTGCACCGTACGTGTGTTGAACGCGGAGGTGCCGTCCGTTCGGCACTCGATCATCGGTGATTTGGATCACGGCGAGTACGACTCCGTCATCCACGTTCATTGGAACGCTTCCGCTCGCGATCTACAAGGGTATGTAGATGCACTCCCTTCCCCTCGTTGCTAGTATACTCCATAGATGCATCTTGGTGAGCGTAGGAAAAATTTAAATTATGCTACGATTCCCAACACTTGGCACATGTTCACACATGTAGTTGAAACAAATCAACATAGCCTTCACGATATTTATGTTCATGGTGGATTATATCCTACTCATGCTTGCACTCAATGTCTATTAATTTTAATGCATGTTCATGACTGTTGTCGCTCTCTAGTTGGTCGCTTCCCAGTCTTTTGCTAGCCTTCACTTGTACTAAGCGGGAATACTGCTTGTGCATCCAATCCCTTAAACCCCAAAGTTATTCCATATGAGTCCACTATACCTTCCTATATGCGGTATCTACCTGCCGTTCCAAGTAAATTTGTATGTGCCAAACTCTAAACCTTCAAATGAAATTCTGTTTTGTATGCTCGAATATCTCATGTATCAACTAGGGCTGTCCGTATCTTCCATGCTAGGCAGGTTATTCTCAAGAGGAGTGGACTCCGCTCCTCACTCACGAGAAAATGGCTGGTCACCGGGATGCCCAGTCCCATGCTTTATGCAAACTAAATCAAAATAATTGCAAACAAAACTCCCTAGGACTGTTGTTTGTTGGAGGCACTCGTTGTTTCGAGCAAGCCATGTATTGATGCTTGTTGGTGGAGGGGGAGTATAAACTTTACCATTCTGTTTGGGAACCGCCTATAATGCGTGTAGCATGGAAGATATCGCCATCTCTTGGTTGTTATGTTGAAAATGAAAGTATGCCGCTCAAAATATTATTTATCTCTATTTCAAAACCGAGCTCTGGTACCTCTACAAATCCCTGCTTCCCTCTGTGAAGGGCCTATCTATTTACTTTTATGTTGAGTCATCACCCTCTTATTAAAAAGCACCAGCTGGAGAGCACCGCTGTCATTTGCATTCATTATTATTAATTCATATTGGGTATGACTATGACTGGATCTCTTTTACCATGAATTACAATGTCTAGTCAGTCCTTGATCTTTAAAGGTGCTATGCATTTATGTTTTGCGGTCTCAGAAAGGCCTAGCGAGATACCATCTTGTTATATTATATCATGATTGTTTTGAGAAAGTGTTGTCATCCGAGATTTATTATTATAGCTCGCTAGTTGATTATGCCATTGATATGAGTAGACATGAGACCTAAGAGTTATTGTGAATGTGGTTAGTCATAATCTTTGCTAAAAACTTGAATGCTGGCTTTACATATTTACAACAACAAGAGCAAACAGAGTTTGTAAAAGTTTTTCTTTATCACTTTCAGTTTATCAACTGAATCGCTTGAGGACAAGCAAAGGTTTTCAGCAGACTTTCCATGGTGTTATTTATGTGCAGAAACAAAAGTTCTCGGAATGACCTGAAACTCCACGGAACATCTATTTGGAAAATAAGAAAAATACCAGAAGAAAAATCCATGTCAGGGGGCGCACACCCTGTCCACGAGGGTGGAGGGCGCGCCCCCTACCTCGTGGGCCCCCTGACGCTCCACCGACCTCAACTCCAACTCCATATATTCATTTTTGGGGAAAAAATCAGAGAGAAGGATTCATCGCGTTTTACGATACGGAGCCGCCGCCAAGCCCTAAAACCTCTCGGGAGGGCTGATCTGGAGTCCGTTCGGGGCTCCGGGGAGGGGGATTCGTCACCATTGTCATCATCAACCATCCTCCATCACCAATTTCATGATGCTCACGACCGTTTGTGAGTAATTCCATGGTAGGCTTGCTGGATGGTGATGGGTTGGATGAGATCTATCATGTAATCGAGTCAGTTTTGTTAGGGTTTGAGCCCTAGTATCCACTATATTCTGAGATTGATGTTGCTATGACTTTGCTATGCTTAATGCTTGTCACTAGGGCCCGAGTGCCACAATTTCAGATCTGAACCTATTATGTTTTCATGAATATATGTGAGTTCTTGATCCTATCTTGCAAGTGTATAGTCACCTACTATGTGTTATGATCCGGCAACCCCGAAGTGACAATAATCGGGACCACTCCCGGTGATGACCATAGTTTGAGGAGTTCATGTATTCACTATGTGCTAATGCTTTGTTCCGGTACTCTATTAAAAGGAGGCCTTAATATCCCTTAGTTTCCATTAGGACCCCGCTGCCATGGGAGGGTAGGACAAAAGATGTCATGCAAGTTCTTTTCCATAAGCACGTATGACTATATTCGGAATACATGCCTACATTACATTGATGAATTGGAGCTAGTTCTGTGTCACCCTATGTTATGACTGTTACATGATGAACCGCATCCGGCATAATTCTCCATCACCGATCCAATGCCTACGAGCTTTCCACATATTGTTCTTTGCATATTTACTTTTCCGTTGCTACTGTTACAATCACTACAAAACACCAAAAAAATTAATTTTGCTACCGTTACTTTTGTTACCGTTACCACTACTATCATATTATTTTGCTACTAAATACTTTGCTGCAGATACTAAGTTATCCAGGTGTGGTTGAATTGACAACTCAACTGCTAATACATGAGAATATTCTTTGGCTCCCCTTGTGTTGAATCAATAAATTTGGGTTGAATACTCTACCCTCGAAAACTGTTGCGATCCCCTATACTTGTGGGTTATCAGGCCTTAGCGGTTACGGGCGAGCAACGGGACGGGGCGCCCGAACAGGCGCGAGCCCGAGGGGCGCTGGGCACGCACGGTGCACGCCGGCGCCGGCGGCCAGGGGAGGCGGGGCTTGCTAGAGCAGGGAGCTGTGCGGGGCAGGGCACGCCAACGGGCGCGAGGGGGCGCGGACAGGCGTGGTCCGCGCGCGGCGAGCGCGAGGGCATGCACGTGGAGGAGGAGCGGGGCACGGCTTGCGGAGGGCACGGGTCATCGCGGCCGGGCATGGCGGAGCGTGGGGGGCTCGGAGAAGAAGCAGCAGCGATAGCAGGTGGGACAGGTGAGCGAGGCACGATAGCAGCTACAGCACGGGCAGCACGAGCAGGCAGAAGCGGGACGCGGGCGCGCGGACAGGCACGGTCGCCGCGCGGCGAGTGCGAGCGCGCGCGCGCAGAGGGGGAGCGAGGTGAGCAGCGGCAGCAGCTCGAGGGCAGTGGGGCGCGGCTGGTGGCTGCGAGAGGGGAGACGGCGCGCGTGTGTGCGGTAGGAGGGCCGCAGCGGCATGGCGAGGTGGGCGCGTCGCGGGACTGCAGCAGGGGCACGAGGCGCGCGGCCAAGTACGCGGGCGGGGCGCGGGCGCCGGTGCGCGGCGGTGACCGCAGGGAAGGAGGAAAAGAGGGGGGCCTCACGGGGGGATGCACGGAACGGGGCAGTGGTGTTTGGGGAGGATGACGGCGACGACGTGCGTAGAGGGGAGGCAGACCGGTGAGGGCGTCCGGCGAGGTCCTCAGGCGGCAGCGATGGTGATGCCCCGATCCAGATCGGGATCGAGGAGGGGGCGCATGGGGGGGAGTGGGGACTGGAGTTAAGGTTACGGGGGGAGAGGATAAGGGAGTGGGGATATGGGAGTGGGGGCGGGCCTCATGGGCCAGTGGGCTGGCCAGCAGCTAGGCCGGCCTGGCTAGCTGGGCCATTCGGCCCAGGGAGAGGGGGTTTCGGTTTTATTTCTTTTGTTTTTTATTTAATTATTTACTTTTCTGTTTTACTTCATTTTAAGTATTTAGGTCATTTATAAAAGCATGGATCCCTCACCATAAACACCTAAGCATTTATTTGCACACTCTGAACATTTTAGTTTAATATTTTGAAAACTTTTATTATTTGCCAAATTTTGAATTTGAATTTTAATCGGTTTCGAACTAACACGAGATTAGCAACAGTAATCGAAGTGACGTGGCATCATTAGCAGAGGTTACTATAGCTTGATTATCCGGGCGTCACAATTCTCCTGTACTACAAGAAATCTCGTCCCGAGATTTAAGAGGGGATGTAAGGGGGAAGGGATTTGGTTACGGAATTCTAACGGGTCTTCTCGGTGTTGGTTGCTCTTCTCGAAGAGGTCACCATGATGTCTTTATTTCTCTGCTCCATGTCATCATGATGAAGTCGGCATCCTTTCTTCGGGAACTCCATCGTACTTACGAAAGAATAAAGGGTGGGTATATTCCGGGAGAACGGACCTCTGCAAGGTTGATTATCTGGTAGGTAACATCGGGGAAGGTGGTGGAAAGTAACTCTCGAACTAAAACTTAAGAAAATATCGAGAGTAAAGTAAGGAGGTACCATGAGAAGTTTCAAGCGGGTAGGCAAACATTCGTTGCCTGAAACAGAGTGTGAAAGGGGTTCAAAGCAATGGAAACAAGTATTGTGTTTAATACCAGAATTGAGGATCACACGGAAGGTGGCTCGTGAATGACATACGAGGCCAGGTGCGAGGAACAACCTTAAGAAAAGGGGGTGTATAGGAGAGTCAGGTTTCGATCCTGTGGAATTGTGGGTTATGGGCCCACCATGTGGTTAAAAGTATGAAGGGCGTTGACATCTGGCACGGTCATGATATCAAGACATGTCAGAGGGCAGCCTATCAGTTATGTCGGCAACAATGTCGGTACCAAGGGCGAGGGACGAAGAGAACCATTTTCCTGCTCATTGAAATGAGGCGGACCAATAGGCAAAGTTCTCGTCCATCGGTGGTTACCGAAATGTCATCAACAATAGTAACATGGTCTTACTGACAAGGTTGTACACCAAGGTGTTTACACAAGCAGAGAATTATTACTGCTTAGATCATATAAACCAAGAGAAAGGTTAAACAAGACTATGAAAAGGAAAATGTGATTATTAGATTAAACAGAACAATGGAAAGGAAAATGTGTCTAAACACATATTTCAAGGGTATATCCTTCCCAAGGACAAGTAGAGCATGATATCCATGACAGGATATAACATAGAAAACCATTTAGGTAAGGGGAGAGGAAGTTCATGACATTACCCAAACAACGGTGTTTGAATAATTCATAAAGGAAATTTAGCATGGTGCTTCAAAATGTTCTTATCTATGACCAGAGTACCACAGACATGCTTCGAGATAGCACTGACATGGTCTTCGAGCAAGGTCGGACTTTGGATACATGAAGGATTCTTCAAGAACAACTTATAGAAAAAGTCTTACAATTTCCTCATGGAAGCATGGATAACCTTGCTAAAAAGGAAACTATATCAATAGGTCCTCCGACCAGGTGTGCTAGGCATGACATCATCTTACCGGGTTACATAACCGTCATATCTAACCGAGATGTAGATCTGAGTGGTGTCAGGATACCTCAGACTCAGGATGCCTGAGAAGAAAATATGCAACACAATTGACGAGATGACATAGTAAGATCCTCGGGAAATGAACTATGGAAGCAAGTTCCGAAACAAGAGTCCAACATTAAACCAAGGAGAGGATGAGGAGGTGGCTGACGGACTCAACGACATATCATCGAGATTTCCAAAAAGATGGATTTCCACAATTATGTGAACAAGGAGATAACAATTGTCATATCAAACGATATAATGATGTATGCTCGAGGATAAACATACACAATTAAACAATGATAGAAAGGTGCACCCGAAAATCTGGACTAGGTAACACGATCAATGTTAGAATGATGATTCAATAAGCAACAGACTTAGAATGAAACTATCGACCATTAACTTCAAAGCAATAAGGTTACTAGAAGTTCTAAATTTACACATCACAGACCATTTGTCGGCATTCCGGTTAGAAACAACACGGACACCAAGAAAAGAACGGTGATGGTAATAAGTATTACTTCTATCAAGAATTCTTAAGAGGTGGTGAAAATTCCCATGACATTCTTGACATAAAAGATGGTAATACTCCAAGGTAAAGAAGAACAGAAGCTGGATAGCAAGGAACTCAAGGTATAACACAAAAGACGAACAAGTTTGTGTTGGAGGGAAGTCAATAAAGTGGTCGATGATAACACAAATCATCGAGGGCAAGGATGGTATTTCTCATCATGAACTCAATTGATATCCTGGAAGAGCTCAGAATGCTGATGATGATCACGACACATTTGTCGAGAGATTTCATGAAGATGTACTCAATCGGTAATGGCATATAGTCAAACGAATGACAAAGCAAAAGGTTATTGGAACCATAGGTACGGCACAAACTCGGAATCAAGTATTGTTATTCAAGGCAATAATATATGACAAGGAAGATCGATAACTGGACATCTGCTCACAGATAAACAAGGCATCTGCTCGATAACTGGACAAATGCTCCCTGCAACCAACCTAACAACCAAATACAGATAAACAAGGCATATGCTCGATAACTGGACAAATGCTCACTGCAACCAACCTAACAACCAAATACAGATAAATAAGGTATCTACTCACTATAAACAACCAAATATAGCCATTCATGAAACTGAAGTGGACAATTCATACTTAAACATCACATAGCCCTATTGAACATTATTTTTTTGCATAACTGAAATAACTAAACACGGCACAGTTAAAACACCGCATGGCAAAAGCTACTGCAACAAAGGGTACGGGTTGGCAAGCTAGAAAAGGTAAGATTTGCTAATAGGATGTTGCCTCACATGTCATGGACGGGATCCTTCCAGTTGGAAGAGCACAGACCCATGGTGCGCTCTCTGATGTCACAGATGGGCTGTTTCACCTTGGAAGAACCATTGTGGGTGCCCTCCTCGTGGTCGTGGTCAATGAGATCTTCCTTGGCAATTGAGGATCCCAAGCCGCCGCTGTAGAACATGTCCTTCAGAAATGACAAAATGGGCTCGATGGCATACAAGGATAGCAGATCCTTGACCGCGTGGCGGAGGAGATCAGCGGCAGGGCCGTGGAAGAGAACGATGGCGGTTGAACCAGAGGGATTGGGGATGGACCACTTAACCTATGACATGGCCCGCGTGAAGCCGTCGCTGTCAACGAGCTTGATGTCATAGCCAGCTTTCTCAAGATACAGTAATACGCTAGCCCGCTGCCGTGAAGCCTTCGGCATGGCAACGTAGTCAATGTATTCGCCGGCTTCCATGGCGAGGTGTTGCTCTGGGATCGACAGTCAGGGCGAACGGTGGCCACCTAGCCAACGTCCGCCAGAGAGGCCATGACAAACCTCTTCTTAGCTGAACGCTCGTCGGGCTCCCCGGGATACATGGTCGGGCTTAGGCTGTGACATTCTGGAGCAGGGGATGTGGATCTGGTGGGGAGGGACTCTGCAGGCCTCATCTAAAAACTCAGGGGAGTGGGGCGATGGTATGGGAATCGCTAGGTAACCTGAACTTATTGCCTAAGCTAGGAGGAATGGGCAGACCGACAGGGGTTGGCGGCGACGGCAAGCTAGGGTTTGAGGGGGGCAGGTGAGGGGGACTATTGAGGGTGGGTAGTGGTGTTTGAGGATACGGCACGACTACTAAATTTTTTAGTGATGGTGGGTAGAGATGGTGGTGGCGAGGGAGGGCGACGGTTCATAAGCCTCGGCTACTGCAATTTTACTATCAGATCGATGCTAGAGGAGTGGGGGCGACGGTTGAAGTACGACGGCTACTAAAATTTGGGTAAAGGAATTGATGCGGGGCGGGAGTACCCAAGATCGCACACGGTCCAATAAGAATATGAATGTATGATAATAAGGAAAAGCGGCGGAACCGCCGATTTTTGCAATGCTCAAGGTGGGTTGTTTGTTTTTAGATTTCTATCTAGCTGGTCTATCACACACGGTTCGTCCTAATTTTCAATCTAAATAAACTACCCGCCTTTAGCTTGCGCAGGTGGTGATTTTACAGCGCACTAGCATCGCACACGGTTAAGCCAGTACCTCCACCTTTGCTCGCGCTTGCGCAGTCGTGGGGATTCAAAGCGCACTTGCATCACACACGATTAAGCCAGTACACCCGTGTCCGTTGAGCGTCATCCGAGTCTTTGCAGTAAACAAACGTTAGAGAGGGTCAGAAGACAGCCACACCAGCATGTGACCCAAATATATATGAGTGAAAAGGGTGGTCTGTGATGTTCAAAATTCCAATCCACAACTTTGACCGCGCAGGCCCACGGTTGGGCACATCGTCGAAGATCGATGAGAGGGGCTAGAAGTCAAGAACCACCAGGAAGTGGCCAAATATATGTAGGAATATAGGGTGTGATGTTTAAAACTTTAAATACAAAATGCAAAACATTGGTGGCACCTGCCTCGCCAACCCGAAATCACCGTTGGATATATCTATAATGACATAATGTCGTAGCTACCTAGCTAGGGTGCTTGACCCACCTCCCACTTTGTGTCAGCGGGGCAGATGCACGTAATGATACTTTGATCATACATGCATGTCGCCATGACCTACGATAAGATGGACTAGTGAATCTATCGCTTGGTCAAACAACAACTTTTGTTGTCGATACAAATGGATATATATATAGGGTGGGTCTATTATGATAACACCCCTTAGGAGTCCTATTCTAATAACACCAGCCTTATTCTGCACATCCCCCACAAGATCGCTGCCGCCCCTCCCCTCCCAGCCTTCTACCGTGGTAGCGGCCTGGGAGCGCCGCTGCCCCTCCCCTCCCAGCCTTCTACCGCGGCAGCGGCCTGGGAGCATTGCCGCCCCTCCACTCTAGGCCTTCTTCCGCGGCAGCGGTCTGGGAGCGCCGCCGCCCCTCTACTCCTGGCCTTCTTTTCTGCGGCGGCGGCCTGGGAGCGACGCCGCCCCTCCCATCCCCGCTTTCTCCTGTGACAGCGTTCTGGGAGCGCCACTGCCCCTCCCCTAACGGCCTTCTTCCGCGGTGGCGGCCGGCAGCGACGCCGCCCCTCCGCTGCCGACCTTCTTCTGCGGCAGCGGCCAAGCGGCGACGCCCCCCGTCGCCACTCGGCCTTCTTCTGCGGCAGCACCCGAGCAACACCTCCCCCGCTGTACCGCCGCCGCCGAACTCCTCCGGGCCTTCAATTAGCTGTACTTCATCAGATGTGGATTGGTGCTGCCTCGACATCAAACCAATTCGAGCAAGGACGACTGTGCGCAAGGTTCCTTCATCCACAACAGCTTCTTGGAATATGTCTGCAATGACCTTCAGAGCAAATCGTCCGTCAACACTCACCTTGAGCAACGTCCAGACCGCTCATGAACTTCTGAAGAGCAAGTGGACTGCACGGGTGAACGCAAAAGTTCTGCAGACGGACGAGAGGGGAACTTCTTCATGCAAACGCAACCAACTATCTCAGTTTACTTATTCCATACAAAGCAGTACAAGCAGTACAGTACGCCTCCAAAAATGATGCAGTGCGGTTGCTTCAGTTCGTCGTGGGAAAAAATGTAGTGCACTTGCTCGGTTATGTAGTACGCTTGCTAGGTTATGCATTACACTTGTATAGGTTCGTTACCGATAACGATGCAGTGCGGTTGCTTCAGTTCACCTTGCGGGGTGATGCAGTCAACATGCAATATTCCGAAGTACCCTTTCAAACACATTGCAGTTCGCATGATTCAGTTCATTTAACCTGACAATGCAACTCGGTCATTTTGTGTGGAAGAAATGACGTTCAGCAGATACAAAATGCCACGCATAATTGACAACACTGAGAACAACAACTTTCAGAAGAGTAAAGCTTCTTCTGAAAGAGATATTGGCTGGATTACCCCTAAGATTCCTCGAGGATTCTTCACGACAACAAACAGGGTGCAGTACTCTCTGGAAGAGGATTTGTTCCAGGAAGAAGAGGTAGTCGAAGATGATGATGATGTCACATTCATCTGGGAGGGCACTAACCGACGGGATGATGAAGATGATGACGATGAAGATGAGCCAATAATAGTTCTCAACCCAGAGTATAAGCACGAGTTCACTATGTTTGGACATCATGTCCGAACAGACAATGATGATGCAGTTGAACACCATCTTGCAGCAGATGATGATTATGACTATGATGACGTGCCAACGCTCCAAAATTTTCAAACCAATCCACTGAGACATCGTCACAACACTAGATTACCACCACGTCCACCTACTGCACCCCAAAACAGAGCTCAGTGTCCACCTGCTGCACCAAAAAACAGAGCTCCAAGCAGATCTGCTGCATCAACTTCGACACTGCGACCACCAACGGTGCCTCGGTCAAAAGTCAACGGCAGGTACAAATCCTCCTCACTATTGCCATCGCGAGATCCTTAACTACACAGATCTGCTATAACCCTGCCATGTCCAATACAACCCCGTGAGCTGCAAACACCATTGGGTGAACGACTCTACACACATGTAAGGTTATGTTCTGAAAAAATAATAATAGTTGCAGTCCATTCAAATAACATTGCAGTGCACACTGATATTTCTTGTGAGGTTTGACCTAACATCTAATACAGTCAATTCTTCTGTAAACTTAGGAACATTGCAATGCTTTATTAAACTCATATGCACTCCTCGTATTTAGAAAACCGAACAGAACAAATTATCTCTTAGAGTATTGCACTTAATGCAGGATAAAAACATGCCGCTGAACCTCATACCTGCCACTGGAATGAAGTTCACCACGTACAACAAGGCATGGGACTTTTACAACAATTATGCAAGATGTGCAGGGTTTGGCATACGCAAGGGGGAAAAACACAGGACAAATGCCTACATTGTCTGCTCAAGAGAAGGGACGCACAAGCAGACTGTGTCAGATTATCACCGGAAACATCAGAAGACATCAAAAAGGATTAACTGCAAGGCAAAGATTAGAGTCAAAAAGAGGAAGGATGGCAAATTTGTGATAGAAATGGTTGAACTCAACCACAATCACAAGATGCTAGAAAGCCCCGGGATGCTTTTGCACATGCGATCGCACAAAAAAGATGATCCTTTGATAGACCAGTTACTGAAAGACATGCAACTGGACAACCACACACACGCTCAGATGATGTCAACGCTGTCGTGTATGTCCGGTGGTCTGCAGTACATGGGACATACTAGCCGCGACTGGGTAAACAAGTAAGTACATCACAGAGCATATCACTTGAGCATTCTGTCGATAATTATTTCATGTCTGATGAGATGAGTTTGCATTGCGTTTGAAAATGCAGGAAACTAAAGTTTGCCAGAGAAGAGTCCCAAGATGACGTCAAGAAACTTCTGGATTTCTTCTAGAAGATGCAGAAGATAAACCCAGAGTTCTTCTATGATTATGACATTGATGCAGATAACCATGTAAGAAACGTCTTTTGGGCCAACACAAGTTGCAAAGGATCATATGAAGATTTTGGAGACTGCGTTACATTTGACACGACATATAAAACTAACAAATTCCACATGCCGCTGGGAGTCTTCGTGGGAGTGAACCATCATCTACAGAGCACCATATTTGCTGTTGCCCTCGTGCGAGATGAAACAATACCGTCGTTCGAGTGGGTTTTCAAAACATTTCTGAGGTGTATGAACAACAAGCCGCCAATCTGCATGCTCACAGGTACAAAAAAAGCACCTATATACTTACGTTTGTTTAGTACACTTATATTTCTTCCATCTATCTTACACACACACAAACAACTTAATAAAAAACACTATTTGTGCCTTCTCAGACCAGTGTTCTTCGATGAAGGTAGCATTAAAAACTATCCTCCTAGATACACTACATAAGTTGTGTCGGTGGCATATCATGAAGAAGTATAAAGACCACCTCGCCTTGCTGTATACACTACAAAAAAAGACACATCCGTGACATTTTGGGCCGAACGAATTTTTTTCTGTCATACATATGACACTTCTATGACGATCATTGTGACAAAACCCGGTATCATCATAGATGTGGTGGGCTCCTACTTCTATGACAAAAAATCATGACAGAAAATGGGCTTTTCGTCCTGGGCGGGCCGGAGACGCAGCTGCATGACATTCTTTGGGCCATCCATGACGGAAAAAACCGTGGTAGAAGCGAGGGCGAGGAAAATTTTGGTGAGTTCCCGGTTACGGTGGGAGGTCGTGGGCCGAGCGATGCGCGTTTCTCTCGCACACGTACGCGCGTGTGTGCGAGGCGTTGGCTCTAACTGAACCCGAGCGAGGCGTTGGGCTCTAACTGAACCCGAGCAATTGCACTACAGGCTATGCGTTACTGAACCCGAGCGATCGATCGATGGCTGTTAACTGGACCCGATCGAGCGATTCCATCGCTACTGCTGCTAACTGAAGTCGATCGATTCTTCCTCTGGGATGAACAGTGAGCGTTGCGGGGGGGGTTTGGATGAACAGTGAGCGGTGGCGTTGCCTCTGGATGAACAGGACCCCGTGTTGTGGTGGAGGGCTGGATGAACAGTAGACGGTGGAGGGGTGCCCGTGGAGGGGTGGTTGAACAGGACCCCGTGGTGTGGAGGGCTGGATGAACAGTAGACGGTGGAGGGGTGGTTGAACAGTAGCCGGTGGAGTAGCGCGCGGTGGAGGGTGGTTGAACAGTAGCCGGTGGAGTAGCGCGCGGTGGAGGCTGGATGAACAGGAGCCCGTGGAGGCTGGAGGAGGTCGACGGTAGCCCATGGAGGCTGGAGGAGGTCGACGGTGGAGATGAACAGTATCCCGTGGAGTCCCATTTTGCGGTACGCCACACTCCTCCCGATGAACAGGACCCCCGTTTCGACCGTAGGAGGTCCGTTTCGTCCGTTTTGTGGTACGCCACACCCCTCCCGATCAACAGGACCCCCGTTTCGACCGTAGGAGGTCCGTTTTGTCCGTTTTGCAGTACGCCACACCCCTCCCGATCAACAGGACCCCCGTTTCGACCGTAGGAGGTCCGTTTCCTTCGTTTTGCGGTACGCCACACCCCTCCCGATCAACAGGACCCTGTTCTGAACATAGGAGGTCCGTTTCCTCCATTGTGCGGTACGCCAGGCCTTGTTTCCATCGCCTGTTCTGTCCAAGCCCTCCCGATGAACACGACCACGCATTCCATTCCGACCCAGCCGGTTGGCTCCCACGCGTTCCGTTGCCTCCCGATGAACACGACGCATTCCGTTGCCTCCCCATGAACACGACGAGGACGCTGTTTCTCCGTTCCGACCCAGCCATGTACACGAGCCCTGGCCGTACGTATGCGCGAGTAGGCGTTCGAGACCCCGCCCGTATGTACACATACGTGGCCGTATTTTCTTTCTTGCACCCTGGCCACTGTACGTACATGTACATGCTACGTGCGCGCCTCTACTACGACACATACACGCCTCTACTACGACACGTGCGCGCCTCTACATCCACCAGTATATATGTACGTACACGTTCGCGACCAGAATGACAACGCTACGTACGCTTCGACCAGGTGGGTCCCGAATGTCAGGCACTTCCTTGCCTGTGAAGATGTAGCTGGTGGGTCCCAGCAGTCAGCGGGGAGAATCTTTTTTTTCCCGGACGCACTTCCTTTCGTGCGAAGATGTAGCTGGTGGGTCCCAGCAGTCAGGGGCAAATGTTTTTTTCGCGAAATACGGTGGCCCGTCCGGTGGGTCCCCGCTGTCAGGTGGAGGAATAATTATTTTGCACGTAATAAGGAGGCACTTCCTTGCTGCGGCCGTGGACCCAGCTGTCAGCCTCTCCACGTACAGTCCACGTCCGATGGAAGTCGTTCCTTGACCACGTTGACCACGCCGCGCCGAGAGCACCAAGGCGGTGGACGACGGCGAGGCCTAGGAAGGGGACGACGCGGAGCCGGGGAAGACGCGGCAGTGGATGCCCACGTGTACAGGAGTACGAGGGTTCACTGGTTCGCTGCGGTGGGAGGCTGCCGTCGCCGCAGAATAACAGGGGGGTGTGGGTGAGTAGAGGGATGGCCTGGCCAGTGGTGGGAGTAGTAGGAGGCGGTGAGGCCTCCGCCGCATCGCAACCGGCCACGGGAGGCAGGAGCACGAGTGTAGCGACCAGACCTCAAACAGTCTGTGCTCTGTGCTTTAGTGTCATCCCTGGATCAGTAATGCTGACACACACAGTACAAATGGAGGATTTATAACAGAGTAGCAATCACACACTTATTACATCGAGTATCTCAAAAGAGAAATAAGTATGATAAATACGGCTTAAGGCCATCTAAATACGATAACAGTGGAAGACTTGGAAGATAAGTGAGTCCATCAACTCCAACGGCATCACTGAGTATAAGACCACGACCTAAGGCACCTTACTCGTCGCCTGAAAAGTCTGCAACATAAAACGTTGCAGCCCGAAACGGGTCAGCACATGGAATATGCTGGCAATGTAACACATAGAGAGTAATGAACATAATAATGCTATACTACATGCATATATGGCTGATAGAAGGCTCTATGGTTACAGTTTTGCGAAAAGCCAATTTTCCCTACTGCAAAGAAATAAATTTAATTTAACTATCATGGTGGTTGTGAAACATTGAGATGGTTGACAGCATCTCAATCCCAATTAAGTATCATCATTAACCCAACAATATTAATTAAAGTAACATGGTGGTGAGATTCACATGATAATCCAAGTACTAGATACTCAAGATGTCCATAACCGGGGACACGGCTAACCATGATTAGTTTATACACTCTGCAGAGGTTTGTGCACTTTTCCCCACAAGACTCGATCTCCTCCGTTGGGATTCTCGCACTTCATGGTGTTTGAGAAACGGATGACCGAGACACAGTCTTTCAGAAGCGTTAACTCTCTACTCCGGGTAGACAGTACCACCTACATCCCCTACATCTGCTAGTCTACCTCTTCAAGAGCTCACACAACCTACTCAACTATGCTAGAGCCCATAATAGCTTGCGGCTGCACACGGAAGTTTCTAGCATGAATAATCTCATGATCCCTTTGAGCCTGGGTGGCGGTCCATAGGATGATCACACGGGTACTCCGGGATATCCAAAAATACAGGCAGCACTGGGTTCTCCAGGTTCCTCAATCCACCCAGATGTGAGTTTTAGTTGCCACCTTAAGTAAACCATTAATTAACAACCTCACATCTGTCGTGAATACCTCTCAAATCCAATCCACGTCTACTAGCATAGCATAGCGATATAAGCAAACGTAGAAGTAACTCCCAAGGGTTTGACAATAAACAGGGCAATAGGTACTACCTCAACTACTTCCCAATACCCACAATTTAATTAGATCCTAACCATGCAATGTTTGAGGGTTGGTCTAATGCAATAAAACTGGGTAGTAAAAGATATGATCAAAGTGTTACTTGCCTTGCTGATGATCCGTGAAACTTAGAGATTCGAAGTAGCAAGCGGCGCACTCCGGGTACTCTATCGCAAACAAACAAGCATACAATAAGCACTCATCAAATGCACAGGTAAAACTCAAATAATGATCTAACTAGAAAGTTCAACTTAAGAACTCTGGTTTGCAAAAAGAATCAAATCGAACGAAGCAACGAAAATCAAGCGGCGAAAGAAACAAGCTTCGTTTACTAATCTGGATCTAGGTCAAATTTTACAGTAGCAAAAACTTGTTTGAGTGGGTTAAACGGAAAGAGAATTTCGAGACGAAACCCTAGGCGCTTGAATCGCCTAATTCCGATAAACGAGCGAAAAGATAAACGAAAACGAAAATCTGATCGGAAATCGTGATCTGGAATAACCGCGGAAAATCCGACGAAAAAGAAAACTGACGAACAGTTAAACGAACGGACGTTCGTTAACAGCGACAATCTGACAAACACGTTCGTTAAAATGAACGGGTCGGTGAACATTCACTAATTAATAAAACAAAAAAAAATAAACCGATCTATATAAAAAAACTAGGGTTTCGAAAAAAATAAACCGAATCGGTTTTAAAAAAAAAACCGGACTCGGCGGCGGCGGCTTCGGTTACCTCCGGCGAGGCTACTCCGGCGGGGCGGGGCGGCTCCGACGGGGCTTCAGGGTGCGGGCGGGGTGCGGGGAGGCGGCGGGGTCGGCGGGCGGCGGCGGAACGGCGTCGGGGCGAGCTCCTCGCGGCGGCGGCGACGGCTTCGGGCTCCGGCGTCGGCGGGGTTCGGCGGCGGGGCGAGGTGAGGGAGGCGGCGGCGGAGCGACGTATATATATAGGTGGGGGGGCTACTCCGGCTTGGGGAAGGGGGCGCCGGGGAGGCGTGGCCGTCCCGGACTCGGGCGGCGGCGGCGTGCTCGTCTCGGTCTCCAGGAGGGAGACGGCGACGCGGGATGGGCTGGCCTGGCTCGGCTGGGCCTCGGCCCAGTCGGGCGCGGGGATTTTTTTTTAAATATATTCCGCTGAAATAAAAAGATCGTAGAAAAATAAATAAATATCCAAAAATGCCAATACAAATTTTCACCGTCTAATTAAAATAATTAGGACGACGTGAACATTTTCTTGGCCCAAAATTTGCAGTTTTGAAAACGTGAAATTTTTCTAATGCAATAAAAATTGCAAATAAAAAATCCGAATAAAATCAAATATTTGATTTTAATATTTTTCCTCCAATATTTCAATTATGTTGGAGAAGTCATATTTTCTCCTCTCATTTGTTTTAATACGAAATATTTTTCGGAGAGAAAAATAATTAAAACCAAAAATCCTCGTTTTATTATTTGATAAAAATAAAATATGAAATCGGTAAAAATCCCAACTCTCTCCGAGGGTCCTTGAGTTGCTTAGGATTTTCGAGGATTTGCCAAAATGCAATAAAATATTCTATGCAATGATGATCTAATGTGTAACATTCCAAATTGAAAATTTGGGATGTTACAACAAGGCACGACCGGCGCTGGTTTGGGCGGCTGGAGCAAGAAGACCAGAGGTTGAAGAAGCACTACGGCCGTTGGATGGACATAGTACGGTCACTGGAGCTAGAATCGTGCATATTGACTAAGTTGACAAAGCCCTCCGTCCCCGTCAATTTAGTAGGCCCACAAGTCAGCCTGCCACTATACTGGTCCCAGCTAACAGGGGGAGTATTCATTTTTTGTGCGTAATAAGGAGGCACTTCCTTGCGTGCGAGGATATAGCAGGTGGGTCCGAGCTGTCAGTGGCGGTAATGTTTTTTTCGCGAAATACAGAGGCCCTTTTGGTGGGTCCCTGATGTCAGGTGGAGGAATCATTATTTTGCGCGTAATAAGGAGGCATTTCCTTGCGTGCGGCCGTGGACCCAGCTGTCGGCCTCTCCACGTACAGTCCACTTCAGATGCATGTCGGTCGTTGACCACGTTGACCAGGCCGCGCTGAGAGCACCAGGGCGGTGGACGACGGCGAGGCCTAGGAAGGGAACGACACGGAGGCAGGGAAGACTCGGCAGTTGTTTCCCACGCGGAGGGGAGTACGACTGTACGAGGGTTTACTGGTTCGTCTGCCGTCGCCGGAGAATAAGAGCAGGTGTGGGTGAGTAGAGGGATGGCTAGGCCAGTGATGGGAGTACGATGGGGCGGTGAGGCCTGCGCGGCAGCACAGCGGGCCGCGGGGAGGAGGGAGCAGGCAGTCCCGCCCGCGCTTGTTTGAGCGGCTGGAGCAGGAAGAGCAGAGATTGAAGAAGCACGACGGCCGTTCAATGGACATCCAACAGTCACTGCTTGTGCGTCAACCTTTTTTTAGGAGAGCCTCAAATCTGTGGAAAACAACATACAGCCCATCTGCCATTATTTCTAATAATTTACAGCCCATTTGCTAATTCTTAAGGTTTTTTTGGAGCCCATATTCTTTTTGTTAGCATTACAGCCCATATTGTGGCCACGGTTAAAAAATTATACGAAATTTTCCATATTTCGGTGCGGTCCGAACTGTTTTTAATCCCGAAATTTCGACTCACATTCAAACTGATTTTAGAAATAAATGCATATCAATATAAAATCCAACAAATTCTCCACGCATGAAAATTAATGTAATTTAAAATCTCGAAATGAAAAAAAGATATTTGAAACTAATTGCCGGTTTGATGTGTTTTAAAAATGTACAACCCATTTCTCATTACTGATAGGCCATTATCTCGGCCAGCCGAATGAAGCTCTCCTTGTCTTGAAAGATTTGCAGCCCAACAGGCCTGACAAAGCGACTTACTTGGCAAATCAAAAAAAACTGGTTGTGGCCGTGGACCCAGCTGTTAGCCTCTGCACGTACAGTACTCTTCCGATGGAAGTCGATCGTTGACCACATTGACCATGCCGCGCCGAGAGCACCAAGGCGGTGGACGACGGCGAGGCCTAGGAAGGGGATTACGCAGAGCCAGGGAAGACGCGGCAGTGGATGCCCACGCGGAGAGGAGTATGAGGGTTCACTTGTTCAGCTACGGCGTGAGGCTGCCGTCGCCGCAGAATAACAGGGGGTGTGGGTGAGTAGAGAGATACCCTGGGCCAATGGTGGGAGTAGTAGGGGGCGGTGAGGCCTCCGCGGCATCACAGCCAGCCACGAGAGGCAGGAGCAAGCGGCACGACCGGCGCTGCTTTGGGCGGCTCGAACAAGAAGACCAGAGGTTGAAGAAGCAATATGTTGGATGGACATCGTACGGTCACTGGAGCTAGAATCGTTCATATTGACTAAGTTGACAAAGCCCTCCGTCCTCGTCAACTTAGTAGGCCCACAAGTCAGCCACCCACTATGGTGGGTCCCAGCTAGCAGGGGGTATTCATTTTTTGGTGCATAATAAGGAGGCACTTCCTTGCGTGCGAAGATATAGCTGGTGGGTCCGACCTGTCAGCGGGGGGAACGTTTTTTCGCGAAATACAGAAGGCCTTCCCACGTACAGTGCACATATAGTGCGTAATAAGGAGGAACTTTCCTTGCGTGCGACCATGGACCTCGTGGGTCCCAGCCGTCAGGCTCTCCACGTACAGTCCTCTTCCAATGACTCTCGTATGTTGACCACGCCGCGCCGAGCGCACCGAGGCGATGGACGACGGCGAGGCCCCAGACTGGAACGACCCGGAGATGGGGAAGACACAGCAGTGGAGTCGCAGACGGAGAGGAGTGGGAAACTTGACTGGTTCGGGTGTGGGGTGGGCCTACACTCGGCAGAGAATAACAGGAGGTGCGGAGTGGAGGGATGGCCTGGCCGTCGGCGGGGTAGCGTTTCGCTGAGGAGCGCAAAACAACGCCGCTGGACGCCGAAGGCTGGAGCAGGCGGTTCCGGCAGCGCTGGGGGAAGAAGATGAGAGACTGAAGAAGAATGCCGGCCGTTGGATGTAAATCCAAAGCCTTCTTAGGCTTTGACCTACTGGCCCACATGTCAGCCAGTCCATTTGTTTTTTAGTCCATTTGGTGGGCTGGGTGAAACAATGATGTAGCATCTATGCAGCCCGTTTAAATCCCATTTGCATTTTCTCGAAATCCGTGGACTTGCTGGGCAGGGTGAAAATATCATGTTGGGCTAGACGGAGAAATGTTATAAAAACATAAACACATGATTGCACGTCAGTAAAATCTTTGCAAGCTTATGTACGCAATCACTAGGAGTTAACTTGCCAAGTTATATATAAACAATTATTATTATTATTTTGTAAGAACTTTCAACTTATGAAATAAAATATCATTTTAATTTGATGAGTTAATAGTACGTGGTGTATTATTATTTTTTAGGCAAGACGTGGGAGAGTTGAGTTGGTTCTAGGGGAAAGTACTGGGAGAAAAGTCAGTTTACATCGAAAAAGAAAGTGGGAGAAATTCATAGACCTGCTGGGTCCACCTGAGGAGGGGAATATGTTGGGAGGAAGGAGATTCAAAGCACGGCAGCCGAGTGAACTAGTTTTTTACGGACAAGTGAACTAGTTTACATACATAAGCAAATAGCCACTAAAAAAGCAATCAGGTTAATGGGTTCTTAAAAGAAATATTTCGGACAAAACAGATAATTACGACACATAGGCTAATGCACGAAACACTCAGATGATAAAGGTGCTTATAAACAGATAAAGTACAACATCTAGACCTTCCTGGCACGCTTGATCATGACGCTGCGGCTGTCCGTGTACTCGTCGGTTACGGGAAGCAGACACGTCCTCATGTCCAAGATCTGCCTATACATGTCGTAGCATGCGTATGCGTCCTTGGCCGCGTTGGTTATGTAGGCTAGATTCAGAGGTACCTCCCACGTGTTCAGGTCATCTTCTTTCATGTTGGCGTATCAGGGATCGATGATGGTCTCAGCGAGGTCAACCACGGAGTCCTTCTCCTGCCCGTTGCTGATGATCTTGTATTGCTTCTGGATGTCGACAAGCTTGTTGCACCAGACGGCCGAATCGTCGCGTTCTTCCTTCTATCCACCTTAGCGAAGGTGCAGTTAGCGCTGCCGATGAAACTGGCCAATGCTCCAGAACCTGGTGCAACCATAGGACTGAGGCGAGGCAGAGCTTCACCGAGTCCGTATCGTTGGTGTACATCACATTCAACTTGGTGCAGCCATACGACTGAATGATGAACTCAAAGGGGAACTCCTTGCTGAAGTCCATATCCAGCAGGCTCACCCCTTGGATCGCCCTTGGAGTCTCTTCGAGTGCACGAGTTTGTAGGCGGTGGCAGTAGTTCGTTTTTCAGCTCTTGGGGAACTGGATTCAACAGTAAGCTGAGTGTGTACAGGTGACAACAGTTACTACCCCTCCCTCGTCCGCTGCACGCCCGGAAGAAGATGCACCCTCGGCCACACGTCGGTTCACGAGCGGGTCTGTATTGGTACTATAATAACAGGAGTTAGTGGTCACTTTACTTAAATTTAATTAGCTTTAATAGAAATTTATACTTAAAACAAGCAATGCATTCGCTCGTTCTATCAGTGCCACAGGATCAACATGCACAACAATTAGAATTATTATTCTAAGGACGCACACGATCAGCACATTTGTCGCACTTTCACAAAGATAATACTACCAAGTTTGAACTGTTTATTATGGTTGTTGTCCTCTGCATCATCATGTCGTGTTTCCCAGCTTGCAAGATTCAGAACCAACAAATAAGATCCAAATAATAAGTACAACAAAGATTCCTACACATCTCATTGATTCCCAGCTTGCAAGATTCAGAACCAACAAATAAGATCCAAATAATAAGTACAACAAAGATGCCTACACATCTCATTGATTCCCAGCTTGCGAGATTCAGAACCAACAAATAAGATTCAAATAATAAGTACAACAAAGATGCCTACACATCTCACTGATTCCCAGCTTGCAAGATTCAAAACCAACCCATTAGAGCCTTTTGATAAAGTGAATATCGGGATTAAATCCATCTTGGCTAGCCATGTCATACAATTGAAGAACTTGGTGAATGCTCTTAACCGTCACAACATCTGTAGTTCAGTATTCCTGTTTGCATAGCGCAGATAATAAAGAGCATGATTACTATAATACTGGCACTAGTGGAAGTCAACCTGCAGCTCCACTCGATGATTCAATTCTTGCCACTTTTTCTGCAGTTCACCTGAAATGAAGCAAAGATTGCATCATTTAGCTACGGCTCATCTTGCAAAGGCTAATAAAATGTTGCACGAGATTACCAGCTGAATTTGACGAAGATTTTGGAAACTCCAATCACCATTTTGTGCAGTTCCACCAAAATTGAGAGATGTTGCCCATGTAACATTTTAGTTGAACTGCACAAGACACTCATTCCAAAAAAGTGTTTTGTGCAGTTCACCAAAAGGTCACTATAGCAACAAGGTGAAATGGATATCCCTATCTGCACAAAAAGATAGAAAGTAAACAGTTGCTGGTCAATAAGAATATACGAAACATATACAAAATGAAAAGAAGCAACTTAATTATGTTCATGGAAATCACGCAAGGACAGTAGAAATTTTAAAACATCAGCAATGCTTCATGTTACCAGAAGCATTACGATCAACAATGAGATTCCTCAAATATGGGATTACTTTAATGGTGGCATTGCTTGTTTACCAGACACAGTAAATCAACAGCAGCTAAAGAGTTGGTTTAAGGGCATGGGACCGTGGGGACACCAGGACACTCAGCAGCGTAAAGGAGCAACTTACTTATCATACTGGGGGAAACAGCAGGGGTGCCATTTGTAACATAGTTTAATTGCATCTTATCACTGGAGGCATTAGATTAACAATAACACTGGTTAGACATGTCCCTAAGGTAACAGTGTGATCGCTTCATTTTACATGCGCCCTTACATTAACAACAGCAGAAGGTTGGTATAAGGACATGCGACAGTGGACGCATCAGCACAATGTACCTACAAGGAGGCATAAAGTGGTGATGCCGAGTTTGTTCATGCTATGTGAGGGCAGCAAACCTAATCCTGGAGACCTTGTACTATGTGAGGGCAGCAAATCTAATCCTGGAGACCTTTTACTATGTGAGGGTAGCGAATCTAATCCTAGAGACCTTTTACTATGTAAGGGCAGCAAATCTAATCCTGGAGACCTTTTACTATGTGAGGGCAGCAAATCTAATCCTGAGACCTTTTACTATGTGAGGGAAGCAAATCTAATCCTGAGACCTTTTACTATGTGAGGGCAGCAAATCTAATCCTGGAGACCTTTTACTATGTGATGGCAGCAAATCTAATCCTGGACATACTCTGTTGACTTGTCCACCAGCCGCCACTTTCTATCCTTTTTTCAACCAATAATAGATCTGTTCGTTATCCAGTTTGTACTGCGTTTTCCCATTATTTCCCTTTTCAACCAAGAGACCGGTTGGGTATCCAGTCTCTACTACTTTCACCATATTATTTCCTCTTTGAATCAAGTCCTAGATTCATGCTACAACTTTCCCCCTTTCTTCGTTGTTTGAACAAAGCCCTAGATTCGAATGCATGAAGTAGCTTTACCTCTAATAATACTAAAAATTTAGGTGGCTTTGGAAGAGCTGATGGGAGTAGAAAAATATGCACATGCAGACACGTGGGGAGCTGGGGCAGTAGAGCAAGGCTGCTTTCGAAGAACTTATACCTGAGGGTCGTCGGGATGTCGGTGGCAGCAGGTCAGATCTGCGGACAATACGGCAGGGCGGAAGAAGGGTAGGAGGACCTCCCGAGCCGGCGCTGTGTCGGAGAGAACGGCACGGGAAAAGGATTGGGCCCCTCCGGCAGCTGTGGGTTTCCTCCCTCGGCGGCGTTGATCGCGTGAACGATGCACCTTTTAGTCCTCTACACACACCGGCTGAGGGGATCCGGCCGGATATGTGACCAGCGGTGAGCAGAGAGAAAATGTCGCTACCGCTGTCTTGTTTATAGCTGGAGAGGATGAGAGAATGAAGAGAGCAACCCTAGTAAAGCAAGCGCTCAGGCCCCTGTGTCCATATATAGTGGAGTGATTATCTGTTTTCTCTACACAACAAGTGTTTCAATTTGTGTACGTGGCATTAAAGAAAAGAAACTCTCTATTTAAGGTGACAACTGTATGACTCCTACTTACTACTAGTAGTACTACAATATTGTTCACTTGTGCTCCCTGCCCCTCCATTCATTGAACAACCCCACGGGTGAATAAACATACAGTAAGTACTATATTTATATAGAACGAACAAGCTCGAACTATTTTCGCGTAGTTAAAAGTTGAGGGCGGGGCTTTTCCAGGGCAGTACGCGTGGCAGTTTTCGGGTAGGCGGTTTGACAGAGAGGCGAGGAGGGTGAGCGAGTGGGGCTGTGCGATTTGACGGCGCCTTACTGCTGGAAAGACTTGTGATATGACCACTCACTATAGTCATGAATTACTGGCGCTCCGACCGGGGTGATGCCCCCCTTCCGTTCCGCGCTCTAATCTAGTGCATGACACGTCGACCCGGATGCTGGCTCTCCCACATGTCGGAGTAGTAAGAAGGAGCAAAGAATGATGCGGTATATACTAGTACTATACTACACCCTCCGTTCCTAAATATAAGTCTTTGGAGAGATTTCACTATGGACCACATACGGAGAAAAATGAGTGAATCTACACATAAAATGCATCTATATACATCCGTATGTGGTCCATAGTGAAATATCTACGAAGACTTATATTTAGGAATGGAGGGAGTACTACTCAGGTCGGAGGAGTGCGAACCACGGCAGCCCAGTGAACCAGCAGTGCGAACCATGGTAGCCCAGTGAACCAGCAGTAGAAAACAATGTGCTGATATGGCCATAAAAAACAATGTGCTACGGTCCACAATGTAGCATGTACAGTAACACTCCTCTTTGTTTGGATCCTTGAGTTAGAGCTAGTTTGGGTTGAAATAGCCTCAAATTATCAAAACAAGAGGGGTTAGTTTGAGCTAGTTTGCTCTAACCCAGCTAAAAAAACTAGCCCGGTGGAGAGGTTCTAATTGGGTTAGTTATCCTTGGGCCCACTAAAAGAGAACTAAAAAATGTCCCCTGCCCGCACCAGATCGCTCCCCCCTCTCGCACGACTCCTCTCTATTCCCCATAGGGCCGCTCGCCCTCTCTCTCCTCCGGCCGCCCTCTCCTTCCGGCCTCCGCCGCCCTACTCCGGCCGCCCTCTCCCTCCGGCCTTCGAAGGTCGCCCCGCTCCCCCTTCACCAGTCGTTGTTCTCCCTCTGTCATGCGCGGCGGCGGCGCATCTACCAGGGAGGTCGCGAGAGGGGTGAGTTAGTTCGTTCGTTCTCTGTCTCACGGCCATATCATTGACCTTGCTTTCTCTAGCGCTAATTCTAATGTGGAAAAGTAGATCCTGATCAAACTTGGTATAGATTTGTGGTGCACGCATAGAATTGTTTGATGCTGCTTGAGGAGGTAATAAATCTTTCTAGAGGCCCAAAGATTCAGGTCACCTTTCTAGGTATTTCAATTTTAGGCTTGCATTATTTCTAGAGGCCCAAAGATTCAGTTCACCTTTCTAGGTATTTCAGTTTCAGGCTTGCATTATTTCTAGAGGCCCAAAGATTCAGTTCACCGTTCTAGGTATTTCAGTTTCAGGCTTGCATTATTTCTAGAGGCCCAAAGATTCAGTTCACCTTTCTAGGTATTTCACTTTCAGGCTTGCATTATTTCTAGAGGCCCAAAGATTCAGTTCACCTTTCTAGGTATTTCAGTTTCAGGCTTGCATTATTTCTAGAGGCCCAAAGATTCAGTTCACCTTTCTAGGTATTTTAGTTACAGGCTTGCATTAATTCTAGAGGCCCAAAGATTAAGTTCCCAGTCGGCGGCAAGCGGCCCTGCTACCCATGCCGGTGTCGACCTCAACTCGCAAGGTCCGGCGTCGGAGGGGTTCCCGGGGCTTGGGCTCTACAGAGCCTTCCTCCAGAGCGACGATGGCGAGCTCCTCCCTCGGTGCGTGAGGGGCTCCGGGCTCCCTCCCTATCGTGAATGACTTCCGTGATGAGTTAGCTCATTCTTTGTTTCATGAAGTGTTTTTTTATTTTGTGAAGCTTGATTGACGACTAGTATGTTTAAGTGGGATATCTCATTTGTATGGACAAAGTAAAAATTATCATGTTTTGCATGCTTGATTTGTATAGATGGTTCGTTTATGTCAATTGTGAGCGGGAGGAGGCCACAGAAGAGCCGGCCACACCAAGAGGGTGCTTGGATCCAAGGGACTTATTTTAGTCTAACTAAAAATAGTCTCTTTAAGAGGCTAAAGTTCCAAGCACCCCTGACTAAAGAGGGGCTAAAACTAGTCTTGAGAGTAAAAATATTTAGTCAGGGGTACCCCTACTAAAATGTGGATTAGTCCTCTCTCTCCTCATTTAACTCCTGTCCTTTAACACAGGCGAGTTCTGGACTGGAGGGTTTGGAGGATAATAAATGCTCATTAACTTGATTTTAGTCTCTTTAGTATTTGGATCCAAGCATGGGTGAGGCTAGCAAGTTATAGTCCCACTACTTTTAGTCAAGGAACTAAAACGTATCCAAGCACCCTCCAAATCCGGCAGGAAATAGGGTCCAAAGTAGTCAAATGATTGAGATAGAGCATTTATTGTCAATCTAACCCTGCCATCCATACACTTCTTTGGTTTAGAGTTAGTTCAGGGTTAGAATCTAACTCTAACCTCTAACTGAGTTAGAGTTCTCCTCGTCTCGGTTCATCGCCATCATACTTTCCCCATTCCTGTGTTTTCAGTATCCTGCGAATCAAAGAGGCCCTTTTTTTGCGGGAAAAATCAGAGGCCCTTAGACTGGTTTCGGTCCGGTCATTTTTTGTAAATGTGTTATGTCCAAAATTTAATGAACATGCTCCGGTTTCCACGAAAATAATCCGGTTTCATGTAGTAATTCATTAATTTATTTATTCTTCTGCGAGGGGGTTTGCATGTAATTCGTGAGGTCTGAAATGTAAAGTACCCCGGCATATGCTCCGAGTCGTGCATGCACTACGACCCAGATGCTCTATGTCCCACATGTCGGCAAATGGGAGCACGTGGAAATAGCCTAGGAGTACATATAGGAGGATAAATGCGTGCAATAATATGTATTGTGAAGCGTAGCCGCGGTTCGAAAAGGAGACCTAAAGTGATGACAGCTATAGGTCGCACGCACCCAACTAGTGGTACTAGACATACAACTAATTTTTCCCTCAAAAAAAAGAGGCACGAGTGCTCAGTACTCCTATTCTATAAACACGAGTCCCATCTGACAACAGCGTCCGTGCTACAGCTAGCTCTCCTCCCTCGTTTCTCTCTTCTAATTCTAAACTCGGCCGACGCCCGGTGGGCAGGGTGGGTTTGCTCAACTGCGGCCCCACCTCACAGTGAAAACGTTACGACTGGAATAAAAATGCCATATACTCCCTCCGTTCATAAATATAAGCCTTTATAGATACTATTTCAAATGGAATATAGCATACAGATGTATGTAGACATAGTTTAGAGTGTAGATTCACTCATTTTGCTCCTTATGTAGTAGTCACTTGCTGGAATCTTTACAAAGACTTATATTTGGGAACGGAGGGAGTACTATACTAATAAAACATTAAGGCCACGAGGCGATGCAGTGCTGGTTACAGGAGGCAAGAAGAGATGCATCCATCAACGACGTCCACCTCCTCGACTCAGGGCGCCGGCCCACCGAACGACGCCCAAGTAGCAGCGGCTTTCATGGCCAGGTCGACGTGCTTCTGAACAATGGCGTCCAAAGATTCTAGCCGCTGGAAGAAGGCCAACGTCTTTCTGTCCTCGCCTGCCTTGGAGTGGCCTATGTAGACGATTTCCACATAGACGTGGATGTGCAGGTCGACAGTTTCTTGCATGGCGAGGCGCTGCGCAGCGAGCGCGGCCTCGAGGTGCACATTCTTTGTCGCGACCTCCGGCACCTGCAGGGCCACCAGGGCTTGAAAGAGTTCATCACCATGGAGGCCGATGAGGGTGGCAGGCAATGAGGAGCCTGGGCGCGCGGGCTGGAGCAGTACGGCAAGGTTGTACGCGCGCTTCTTGACGGCGGTGAACTTGCGAATGGAGTTGACCATCATGTCGTCCATGCGAGAGGCGAAGCCGGCGTCAGGGAGGGCTACGATGCCTGCGGTCGCCAGCACCGTCTGGAAACGCTGTGCGGTGCGGGGCCGCAGGCTGGCGCCTTGGATGATTGGGTACAGGCGACTGCCACTCGCGTCCAGCGCCTCCATAGGTGCTTGTGGCTTCTAGTCACTTGGTCTTGGATTGGAGTGAGCAGTGTTGCGCAGAGACTTGGGAGTAGATGGATTGGAGTGGTGGGGCGCCTTTATTATATGAGAGTCCAAACTCTGTTGCATTCACATCATGCTGGCTCTATTCTGCTTCTCCAATTAATTCCCTCTACATGTAATTGAGGATGCATCATTGACCGTTCAACGTCTCGGGAACCGCTACCCTCTCCCTCTATAACTCCCCGAGACCGATGCTCCAGACGCCTTCCATGTTTTGTGTGTCGGCTGTGTTATTTATTTGTTTGTTGCATTCATCATGTCATCATTTGCATTGCATCGGCACTCTGTTGCCGTCATGTTTTCATAAAACTTGCATCCGCTCGTAGTTGCCACGTCTCCCCTTGCTTTTGTTGATCGTTCCGAGACCAACCTTGTTCTTCGTTTTCCCTCTTGCCTAAACCGGAGTCTCTCCGTACAGTGCTCAGACCGCCTCGCGTGCGCGTCCGAAACTTGCCACCGAACCTGATCCCCTCAGTCATGACCGTTGAGTCCGGATCAACCCCGAAATACCACAATACTTCTTTCGTTTATTCTTTTGACTACCCAATTGACCCGGAGCTGTCCGATGACGATCGGATGCCCCTAAAACTCCTTCCGCCTACTATATATACAGACCAACCCTAAAATTTAGGAAGATGTGCCATCCATTCCCCTGCCAGCCGCCACCTACCTACCTTCTTCCGCAGGATCCCTCCCGATCTCTCTCCCAACCAACCGGCTGCCTCCACTCCCCATCTCCTCCCGATCCAAATCCTCTCCGACCCCCTCCCTGTTTTTCAGCGCCGCCCAAATCGCAGCAGCGAACCACCATCCTCGCCCGTACCCAGCGCCTCCAAGGCACCAGCCTCCTGTCTTCGCCCCCGACCTCCTCTGCTTCTTGCCCAGGCGCCCGAAGCCTACCTCTTCTCCCCTCGATCCCGAATGGATCGTGAAGCTGCTCGAGGCCCTGAGCAGGAGCACTCGGCCTCGTCCCCTTGTGCCGTCGCAGCCAATGACCACCTCCAGTAGGCCCGTGCCGCGCCCCGTCTCCCTCGTTCTCTCTTCACTTCCTTTTCTTCTTTCTGCGATTCATCTCTCTCCTCTCTCTTTGCTGGGCAGGAACCCCATCGATGGTCGCGTCTTCGACGTGCGCGCCGTCGCCAGCACCTACCTCGTCGCTGCATCCCCAGCCTCGCGCTTGGAGCCCCGCGCCTGCGCCTCGACTCTGCCCATCAAAGCCACCAGGATCCCGCTACCAGAGTAGGCAGCACCTCCTCGCCGCTCATGCGCTCCGGTGAGCCCTCCCGCCGCTTGCCTCTATCTTCACCTCGCGCCCTTTCTCCTTTTCTCACCTCTCTGTCGCTCGTGTCTCTCTGTTCGAGCAGGAGCACAAACCTGACGCTGGTCCTCGTCAGCAGCACCCCGGCGCCGCGCGCCCATGCCTTCCTCCCCTTGCCGGATCTGAACCCAGGCGCCTCCCCGCGCTCCATTTCGCCCGTTCCGGCCGGTTCCTGCCGACCCCGCTGCCAGGGACCCCCTGCCGTCTTCTTCTCCATCACCATGGTGCTGCTGTTTCTATTCTTCAGGAACGAGAGCAGCAGCTCGGGAACGAGCCCGCCCGCGTTGACCGCGCCCCTGGCCAACTCCATTGGGGCCGCTCGGCCTCAAGCCAGCTGGCCTGCTTCCCCTTCCACCTCACCGACCTGGGCCTCAGCCCGTGGTAAGCAGTCCAGATCCATCAGTTTCGGCCCATGCATGTGTTTTTTTTCCTTGCTGCGAATTTATCTAATTATCCAGTAAACTGCATGTTTACAGATTGCACCCTCATGTTCATGCATTTAATAACTCACAAATGGTGCATCGGATTAAAATGATTTAAACATGTAAAATGCTTAGTTTTTTATCTAGTTTCATAATATGCTGCTTTCATCCATGTTTGAAATCTTTAAAATGTTGTTTGATTAAATTTGCTTGAATGCCATGCTAAAATGCTTTATTTCATAACTAAATAACCGTAGCTCGGTTTTAAATAAACATGATATGTAAATGGGGTGGAAAAATGCCTAGTTTAACTTGGTCCACTTACTTTGCATGGTTAACAACTCTAAAATTGTGTATAGGGCAGAACAGTACCAAATCCAAAATATGCATATGGGGATTTTCTGGAATTGTTGTTTGTTGTTCCGGCCTCATTTAAACTTGCCTAGATAGGTAGTTTTCATATGCTTAACCCCTTGCCATGTTTAACAACATTTAATATTGTTGGATACATAAACAAGAGCGAACTAAATAAATGTTGTGAAGTTTCGTCAATATGCAACTCGTTGCATATTGAGCTCCACTTAACTTGTAGTGTTGTTTGTTGCACTTTGCCATGCCTCATTAAACCATACATGCATCATACTTGATTGTGCATCATGCCATGTTTATGTGATGGTTGTTTACTATGCTGTTTGCTTCTTTCCGGTTTGCTTCTCTCGTTACCTTCGGTTTCGTTCCGGAGTTGTGAGGATTCGTTCGACTACGCCCGTTCGTCTTCTTCTTGGACTCGTTCTTCTTCCTTGCGGGATCTCAGGCAAGATGACCATACCCTCGAAATCACTTCTATCTTTGCTTGCTAGTTGTTTGCTCTATTGCTATGCCGCGCTACCTACCACTTGCTATATCATGCCTCCCATATTGCCATGTCAAGCCTCTAACCCACCTTTCCTAGCAAACCGTTGTTTGGCTATGTTGCCGCTTTTGCTCAGTCTCTCCTATAGCGTTGCTAGTTGCAGGTGAAGCTGAAGTCTGTTCCATGTTAGAACATGGATATGTTGGGATATCACAATATCTCTTATTTTAATTAATGCATGTATATACTTGGTAAAGGGTGGAAGGCTCGGCCTTATGCCTGGTGTTTTGTTCCACTCTTGCCGCCCTAGTTTCCGTCATATCGGTATTATGTTCCCGGATTTTGCGTCCCTAATGCGGTTGGGTGTTATGGGAACCCTTGACAATTCGCTTTGAATAAAACTCCTCCAGCAAGGCCCAACCTTGGTTTTACATTTTCCTAACAACCTATTACCACTTCCCTTGGGTCGGCCAACCCGAGGGTCATCTTTATTTAGCCCCCCCGGCCAGTGCTTCTCTAAGTGTTGGTCCACACCGAGCAGCCTGCGGGGCCACCTCGGGGAAACTCGAGGCCTGGTTTTACTCGTAGCTTGACTTATCCGGTGTGCCCTGAGAACGAGATATGTGCAGCTCCTATCGGGATTTGTCGGCACATTCGGGCGGCTTTGCTGGACTTGTTTTACCATTGTCGAAATGTCTTGTAACCGGGATTTCGAGACTGATCGGGTCTTCCCGGGAGAAGGAATATCCTTCGTTGATCGTGAGAGCTTATCATGGGCTAAGTTGGGACACCCCTGCACGGTATTATCTTTCAAAAGCCGTGCCTGCGGTTATGTGGCAGATGGGAATTTTTTAATGTCCGGTTGTAGAGAACTTGACACTTGACTTAATTAAAATACATCAACCGCGTGTGTAGCCGTGATGGTCTCTTTTCGGCGGAGTCCGGGAAGTGAACACGGTTCTTGTGTTATGCTTGAACGTAAGTAGTTTCAGGATCACTTCTTGATCACTTCTACTTCACAACCGCTGCGTTGCTTCTCTTCTCGCTCTTATTTCCGTATGTTAGCCACCATATATGCTTAGTGCTTGCTGCAGCTCCACCTCATTACCCTATCCTACCCATAAGCTTAAATAGTCTTGATCTCGCGGCTGTGAGATTACTGAGTCCTCGTGACACCCAAATTCTACCAAAACAGTTGCAGGTGCCGATGATACCAGTGCAGGCGATGCTACCGAACTCAAGTGGGAGTTCGACGAGGAACTTGGTTGTTACTATGTTTCATTTCCTGATGATCAGTAGTGGAGCCCAGTTGGGACGATCGGGGATCTAGTATTTGGGGTTATCTTCTTTTCATTTGGTTTTGACCGTAGTCGGTCTATGTGTGTATTTTGAATGATGTATGATTTATTTATGTATTGTGTGAAGTGGCGATTGTAAGCCAACTCTCTTTATCCCATTCTTGTTCATTACATGGGATTGTGTGAAGATGACCCTTCTTGCGACAATACCTACAATGCGGTTATGCCTCTAAGTCGTCCTCGACACGTGGGAGATATAGCCGCATCGTGGGCGTTACACCCTCCTTGGCATTCAAGCACCTATGGACCCGTCGACGACGAGGTGCCTATGGTGACTTCGTAAATTTCAAGATGATAGTGCCGTGCGTGTTTGCGTTCATAGGGGTGAGTGTATGCACATGTATATGAGCGCTTGCGTCTGTACTGTGTAAAAAAACGTAAATGCGTGTCAAAAAGAGACTAGTCAGTATACTCAATATTGTGCACCTCGGAGAGGAAAACGATAGAACTAGTACGTATTTATTTACGGTGCAGATTCACTCATTTTGCTCCATATGTACTCCGTCTCGGTGTAGTCTAGTCACTTGTTGAAATCTCTAGAAGAGCAAATACTCCTTTCTGGTTTACAGGGCTATACTAGCAAGTAGTTGTACATACTAGTACAATAGTGGGCTCACATAGCAATTTTGTCTCATGCAAGAGCCTGGCTATATGCGTGCTCCAATGTTCGCAACTGCAACGTTCGGTTTGCGCTTGGCTCTTCGCCTCTTCGAGAAGACGAACAATGATGTTACTACTACTGCTTCTACAGTGTCGAATCCACTGCTGCATGTCCGTCCATCGCGAGCGGGACGGATAGCTTGTTGTAGAAGTACTACTAAGAAAAAGCCTATCCTCATTTGCGAGCAACCGCGCGCATGGGTGAGGGAGAAGGCGTGTAGTAAAATCAAGCTTCTCCTCGTTGTACGAGTTGACGCGACACATCATAGCACTGGCCCCACATGCTTGCCTCTAAACTTGGCTGAAAGACCCGCAGTGTACAATATATTTGCTGCAACCTCTAACATTTACCCACCACAAATTAAAATATATGTGGTCGTATGCATCAATCTGATGCAGAGGCCGGGGAGTCCCCCCTTTTCGAAAAAATAAATTAAAATATATATTCCTGTCTTGACCAGATGAGCGTGCAAACTAGAATCACCAGGGTGTCAGGTAGGGCCAGAAGACTATTTTAATTTTTTTTAAACTTCGAGACGGCCACATAGCATGGAGCCGACCCCAACGATTTTAAGCTTACAGGCACGGTACACGCTATCCTAGACTACTCTACACATGAAACTGCCCCACGAGCGTCCGGGCTACGCTTGGCTCTTCGCCTTTTCGGGAAGTCGAACAATGATGGAGTACTACTGCACTGGAGGAGTACTACAGTACACTTCTGGCCATCTGACACCGATTGAACTGCTGCATGTCCACCGCATGCGGGAGGGAGAGCGTGTAGCGAAAGCTTCTCCTAGTCTTGCCAGCCACCACGCTCATGGGCGAGGGAGCGACGCTCCTGCCTTTGCGTGTATGACAGGTGGGCCCGACAGGTGTGTGGCCAACCTGTCATACAGCCAAAGGCAGGTGCAGTTAAGTCCGCGAGGGAGAGCATAATCAAACTTCTCGTTGATGTACGAGTTGACGCGACACATCAAAGCACTGCACTCGATATATTTCAATAATTTGTGTTTACCGATGCATTAATTACAACGCATGCATGCATGCCGTGACTCTCCTTTTGATACTTGCATGTGTTGATTTAATGCACCTTGAAGTAGTATAAAATATGTGACTGTAAAGCTTTGTAATACCCCGGCCCAAGTCGAGAGATGGTTGTGCACGAGGAGGGCGAGATCATGCAGACCGATCAGGACCCGACGATGGAGCTCTCTAAGGTCTCGATGGACCTCACCGTGCTCCACTGCCCCTTGTGCCTCCGCCCCTTGATGCCTCCAGTGTATGAGGTTCGAATACACCTCGTCCGTTCGGCTGATTGAGCAAGGTGCAGGTTTCTTGATTGATGTGCTGTTCGATTGATTTTTGCAATGCAAGGGAGAACACCCGGCCTGCGCGGACTGCCGCGTCGAGCGCCCCGGGAACCAGCAGCAGTGCCAGAAGTGCGAGCGCGGCGGTGGCTTCGACATGCGGAAAACGGCGGTGGACTTCGTCCTTTCGTCGGCGAGGGTGGAGTGCCCGCACGAAGGCTGTGGGCTCTAGGTCACTTACCACAAGCTCACCGATCACCAGAGCGTGTGTCCGCTCGCACCCTGCAAATGCCCCGTGCCCTTCTGCGGCTACGAAGGCCCGCCGCCGGTGCTCTACCACCACATCAGCACCACGCATCCCATGCCCGTGCACAGGATCCAGTACGGCAAGGTGCTCCAGCTGCAAGTGCCACTGTCGGAGCCACGGCTCTTGCTATTCGCGAAGGAGGACCGCCGCGCGTTTTTCTTGGTCGGCGGCGTGCTCGACATCGGCGTGCCTGTCGCCGTGTCGGTCGTCTGCATCAGAGCGGGGGCGTCCCCACTGCCGCACTACGTGGCCAAGCTGTGGGCGAACGGCCCGCCGAGGGAGCCCAAAGGTACGACCGACGCTGTCAAGGTGGAAATGGAGGTGACAAGCAGCAAGGATCCTGGCGACGTCCACGTGCAGGAGCTGACCTTCTTGACAGTTCCGCCCAAGCTGCTGGCCGGGGCTAAGCTTGTGTCCCTCCACATTCAGATTGACAAGCTCACGTCCTAAATGTTTCTACAGTGCCTTCTGTTTATCTTAGTAATATGCTAATATAGGGATTACCTTGGTCTACTTTAGCTTAAGAAATGGTGGGTTTTGGTGGCGATGCAGCAATTACTTCGACATCATATCAGTAATTTCCAACAGTCGAACGGATATTTTGTGTCTGTTGGATATAAAGTTCCTTTGGGTAAGAAGTACTACTTGTCATCAAAATGGATAAAAGGAGATGTATGTAGACGTATTTTAGTTCTAGATACGTCCCTTTTTATCCATTTTGATGACAAGCACTCCCTCCGTTCCACAATACATGCCTTCCATTTGTCAAAATATAGATGTATCTAGACATGTTTTAGTATATAGGTACATCCATGATAGAGCCAATCGGATGGTTGAGAACACTACAATTCGTAGCTACAGATGCGTGTGTGACTCCCAGATGCAGAGGCCGGGGGTCATCATCCTCCTTTTCGAGAAAAAACAGACGCATGTGTGAGAGGACGAGTGCGTGCGTGCACCTCTTCTCTTCCTGTATAACGTACTACTAAACTCAGAGTACAAGTTTTTGTGGGTGGCACGATGGTGCGTGCGAGAAGTCCCGAGAGATAGGTTTAATGCGTCTGAAAAAAAGACTAGCCTAGAGCTCGCCACGCGGCTATTCCTGTCGAACGCCCCATTAACCGTAAGATATGTATACGACGGTGCCAGTTATTGCACGTACACAGCAGTACTCCCTCCTTTCCGGTTTATAGGGCTTAATTCAAAAATCTCACCAACCAAGATGGTGAGTGGTGGAATATTTTTTGTAGTTTGCAAAAGCACCTAATTAATGCTCTTGTTTTTCTCAAAAAATTATGTTTATCAATGCATTAATTGCAATGCATCCATGCATAAAGTACATGCATTGGTCAATTTTCTCTTAATACTTGCATGCAATGATTTAATGCACCTTGGAATCTGAACATGTGTTGGGGAACAACCAAATTGAGCCTTATAAAATGGAAAAACTAAAATTTTGAGATAAGCCCTATAAAACCGGAAAGGAGGGAGTAGAAAAAGAAGTACTCCATCCGGGAATAGTGCCGCACTTCGAAACTAGAACCGTCAATAAATTTTGAGCTTGCGTCTCGTCACATTCCAAATTACTCCACGCTACATTGAATTGCAAACCTATTCACACCGATCACAACCTAAATAGTTTCCCACTTAGGAGCGTATTAGTACCACGCTATATTGAATTGCAAACCTGTTCACACCGATCACAACCTAAACGGTTTCCCACTTAGGAGCGTATTAGTACTCGGTTATAAATACTAGTATGCCAAGATGACTGCACATTCCTCCTCAACTCCTCATCCACAAAAACAAACAAGTCATTCAGCATCCTTCCCTTGCGTCTGCCATGGCCAGCGTGAGTTCTGGGTCGAGAGATTGCCACCAGGGAGAGGCGAGCATGGAAGCGGAAGCACGAGAGATGTCCCGCCTCGCAGCGAGAGCAGCCGACATGTCCCGCCGTGCGGAAGTAGCAGCACGGAGGTCCCGCGGTGCCGCTGAAGCAGCACGGAGGTCCCGCCGCGCCGTCGATGCCGCAGACTGGTCCGGCCGTGCCGCGGAAGCAGCAGAGATGTCCCGCCACGCCATGAATGCAGCAGAGATGTCCCGCCGCGCCGCGGCGGCCTGGGAAAATTTCTCGCGGGCAGGCGACGACTGTTACAGGCGCATGCATGCGATCGTCCATAGCCAGATGGATCAGATCTCCGGCTGGGCGAGGTTGCAGGACGACATGAAAGCCTCGTTTAAACAGGCTACCGGCGTCATCCGGCAACTAAGGGAGGGCAATGAGAGGCTCCGGGCCGAGCGCGACCTGCTGAGGGAGAAGATCGTCCGAAGTGCAGACCAGCTGGAGGAGACCAGTGCCTTGTTGAAGAGGAGCAGCGTCATCGTCAAGAAACTTATGGACGAGAATGACATGCTCCGCAACGAGCGCCAAAGGCTGGTGGAGGAATCCGTGGATGTTCTCAAGCAGCGTCTTGAGGACACGAAAGAGATCATCGCCACTCGCTGCGGAGACTAGTTCCCGCGGCCTGCAGCAACGCATCAAGAAAGTAGAGATCAGCGAGCCAGATCCTTGTCTTCCTTCTTCTTTTGCCCTTGTGTATTTCGGGCGTAGCCGCATGTGGCTTTTTTAATTATCTTTCTAATTATGTAAGACAATTAATCGTCCTTATCTTTCTGTGGAAGATCAATGTTGCGAGGCTGGAATGAAGAAAACTCTTGCTGTGGCGACCCTGGCGTTGCTGTTCTTCTAGTTGCTGCTGGGCTTCCTTCAGTTTCCTGGTTTCTTTTGATGTAATAATCGGTTTAGGATGTGGATTGTGTCGTCGGTTGTGAAATGTTGGGTTCTAGCGCGGATGTTTGGCCTTTGTTGGCCTCTTGGGATGTTGCGATTTCAATCTGGTAGCTTTTAGTCCTTCGTGTTAGGCTGGAGTTGTGCTGAACTTCTTGTGAATTGTGGTGGTTTTCAGTAATGAAAATCGGAAGGGGCAAGCCCTTCTTTGATCAAAAAAAATTAATCGTCCTTATATATTCATCAGTCTTGCTATAAGTCGCAGTAGATGCTATATAGGTCCGTCGGATCTTACATCAAGATCCGTGCTTTCAGATTTTCTTTTTTCTCTCTTAAATCTCAGTCGAGTGAGACATAGCCACGCCATTAAACAGAGGCTCGGGCGCCATTAATGGAGACCTTGGGAGAGAGGTGGACGGCAGATGGAGGTCAAAGGGCTCTCCTCCCGATAAGCACGCGCAGGGGTCTGATCGCACGCCTCTCGTACTCAAATAGCTACCCTGCACGGCGCCTCCTAGCTAATAAAAAATGGGGACGCGTGGCGGCACGTAAATGGTACTAGTAAGTAGAACGCCCACGGTTTCAATAATACTTGTGTTTCCGATTGTAACGTGACAGCACTTGTTCCAAAATGACTTTGTTGATTGTTAATGTGTGCGCCTTCGCAAATCGGACTGCAAATTTACCACAGCATGTTGGTGCCATGTCATGGCACCAAGCCAAGTTTCATTATTTTCATGCGTGTTTTGGATTTACAGGAATTAAAAAACTAAGTTTCTCAATGTTTCCAACCCAGCCACGACGCCCAGAATTTTGAATTTCATTCCCATTTCTTGCATGGAACCTAGAAATTTACCCGAGGACACACATGTGATTTTTCAACCAACTTTGGTGCACTGGAACATGTGCTTGTATTTCAAATTTGAATTATGCACACAAAGGTGACACGTTCCCTCCCAGAACCACGAGCCTTCTTGAGAGAAGCTCCGATTTGCAAGAAGCTTATACCAAAATTTGTTCCTATTCGGCCAATTTTTTTACCACGGCATGGTACTACCATGACATGACACCATGCCAAGTTTCATGATTTTAAAACCAAGTTTCTCAATGTTCTCGACCGAGCCACGATGCCCAGATGTTTGAATTTTATTCTCATTTTTTGCATGGGACCTACTCCCTCCTTCCATCTATATAGGGCCTAATGTGTTTTTCAAGACACCTTTGACTATTGACAAGATTAATAGCACATGAGATGTATACTATGAAAATTATATTATTGGAAGCTCCTTTGACATACAAATTTGAAGGTATGCTTTGTGTAAGTTGCATGTCATATATTATTGCTCTAACGTTTGGTCAAAGTTAGCCTCGAAAAACGCATTAGGACCTATATAGATGGAAGGAGGGAGTAGAAATTCACCCGAGGACACAAATGTGATTTTTCAACCAACTTTGGTGCACGGGAGCATGTGCTTGTAGTTCAAATTTGAATTATGCACATTAAATGACCAAAAACTCAATTAATGTGTAAATAAGGCCAAACGAAGCCGGAATAATTCCAAAATTTAACAGGGCACTCATGTAGTTCTATGTTGCCTTTGTAAATAAACTCAAGGGGGACAACGTATATCGTTTCGCACTCAAAGGTGGCACGTTCCCTCTCAGAACCACGAGCCTTCTTGAGAGAAGCTTCGGTTTGCAAGAAGCTTATACCAAAATCTGTTCCTATTCGGCCAATTTTTTTACCACAACATGGTAGTACCATGACATGACATCCATGCCAAGTTTCATGATTTTCAGACGTGTTTTGGATTTACAAGAATTTTAAAACCAAGTTTCTCAATGTTCTCGGCCGAGCCACGATGCCCAGATGTTTTAATTTTATTCTCATTTCTTGCATGGGACCTAGAAATTCACCCGAGGACACAAATGTGATTTTTCAACCAACTTTGGTGCACGAGAGCATGTGCTTGTAGTTCAAATTTGACTTATGCACATTAAATGACCAGAAACTCAATTAATGTATAAAAACGACAAACGAACCCGGAATAATTCCAAAATTTAACAGGGCACTAATGTAGTTCTATGTTGCCTTTGTTAAGAAACTCAAGGGGGGGCAGCGTATATCGTTTCACACTCAAAGGTGGCACGTTCCCTCTTAGAACCACGAGCTTCCAAATCGGCCCAATTTTTTACCACAACATGTTAGTGCCATGACATGACACCATGCCAAGTTTCATGATTTCCAGGCGAGTTTTGGATTTACATGAATTTAAAATCAAAGTTTCTCGATGTTCTCGGCCGAGTCATGACGCCCAGATGTTTGAATTTCATTCTCATTTCTTCCATGGGACCTAGAAATTCAACCAAGGACACACATGTGATTTTTCAACCCACTTTGGTGCACCGGAGCATGTGCATGCAATTCATATTTAGATTATGCACATTAAAAGTCCAGAAACTCAATTAATGTATAAAAAGGCCAAATGAACCCGAAATAATTCCAAAATTTAACAGGGCACTCATATAGTTCTATGTTGCCTCTGTAAATAAAATCAGGGGGAGGCAGCGTATATCGTTTCGCACACAAAGGTGACACGTTCCCTCTCGGAACCACGAGGCTTGTTGAGAGAATCTCCGGTTTTGCAAGAGGCTTATACCAAAACTTGTCCCAATTCAGCCAAAAATTATACGTATGAAAACAGGGTTTAGATTATCCCAAACATCTCGCTACCTAGACCAATAATGTACTATGATTTGAATTCAACATAAAATGGATACAAATATTTGAATTGGAGAGCGTATGGTACATGTAGTTCATAGTGAAATATGATTACTGCTATATGTATGTTTTTTGTTATCAAGATAATATTTAAATTATTGTATAACTTGACAACAATCGTATTCAAATAAGGAAAATTGATTCAAATTTAGTCCATATGGTAGACGACAATATATATGTTCACATGGTGGAGTAAAATGTTCATATATGATGGAAGATCAAAATGTACGACTACATCAATTATAAACCGCAAGGTCACCTAACGATATATTCGAATTCAACATAACGTGGATTCAAAAATTGAAATTCGAGATCATGGCATCTGTAATCATATAAAAAGGGACATTACTCTTTCTTTGGTGGGAATTGATTTGTTTTTTGTTGTTGTTGAGGGAAGTGCGAATCGATTTGGTACTGTGCAGGGTAATCTTGTTCTCCCGATTTTTTTTACATTTTTCTTGTAGTTTTTTCAATGGCATCTATAGCAATATAGTAAAAGGGGACATGACTCTCTTGTGTCTTGTATGAATTGTTTTTTTACACGTTAAGTTTGTTCTGCCGAACAAGGAATCCGCACCTTGTTATCCCGAAATTTTCAAGCTCGAGTATCTTTTGTCTCACCTGCTTTGAAACTCCCGCTTCTTCAACCCGCGCCGCGCCTTGTTATCCCGAAATTTGGACGCGCGCGAGAACTCCCTCCTCATCCGAAATCGCTCCCGCAGCCCAGACACGCGAAATCCCCCTTCTACCCCTCAGCCGGAAATGAAGCTCCACGTCGCGGTGTCAAAACCGGTGGGGGTACGCTGGTAACTTACCCTACATTTCGGACAAGCGCGTCCCTAAGCTTGGCTCCCCCTCCCCCTTCGCCCCCCCATTCGTACACCGAGGCCGCCAAAACCCGCGAAACCCCACGCTCCTCCGTCGGCCTCCCGACCGCCGCCCAGCCGGAGACTCTTCCCCGACTACGTCGTCCACCGCAACAGCTCGCCGTCCCTCATCCACCGCACCGGATGAGGATCCGTTGTCGATCTCGTCGTCCCGCCGGATCAGCCGCCCCGTCCTCCACCTCCAAGGAGCTGCCCCGACGTTCGCCTCGTCTATCGCGCCACCTCAATCCCCACAGCGCCGTCTTGACCTGCCCCACCGGAACCGCAGCACCCTCACCAATTCCTCCGATGAAGCCGAGGCCAACTCGGCGCCACCAAGGAGGTTCTGCACTCACCGCTGCATTTTATCTTTTATTCGATCTCACGGGGCTGCCGGTGCTCGATACCGAGCAGACATGGCGTGTCTCCATCGACGGCGCCGTCGCCGGCCACATCATCCATGGCGTCTCTCCCCCATGTCGTTGCTTCCTCGGCGGCGACTTCCACAACGGCACTAGCTGCAGCTGCTCCGGCTCTCGCTCGCGCTGCGGCTCTGTTCTTGCTGTCGGTCGCGCTGCTGCACTGCTCCTGCTTTCGTTCGTGCTGCTGCTCTGCTCTTGCTCTCGACTTGCGCTGCTGCTGCACGACCTCCGGCAGCTACAGGAGTTGCTGCTTTAGCACTCGCTCGCGGTGCTACTGCACGACTTGCTCTCTGCTAGTGCGTTCCCTGCTCGAGCGTCTGCTGATTTAGATCACTGCTTCTCTGCTACTAGTGCTCGAACGCCCTAAACATCTATTGCAATGCTCTGTTACTAGTTCAATCAGTTTCGACAGTAAAATTCAGTTTCGACTGTGAAGTTCATTTTCTTCAGTTAAGTTCAGAGTGAACAGTACTTACAGCATCTGTCGGAGCGGCCGTGGCGCGGCTGATGCGTTTTACATCTAGCACTTTTTGGTGATGTATTTTACATCATCTATTGCAGATGATATTAGGGTCCCACTTCAGATTAACGTTGTCTGTCTTGTCATGCTTCAGCCTCGTCGCCGTACACCTTAGCGGAGCTGCTCCAACGACGGAACCGTCCATCACAGCGGAGCAGTACCCTCGGCGCCGTTTCCAGAGGCCTCGGATCTTCTTCCCCGCCTCCGACAGTCACACCAGCATCATCACCATCCTCCACGTCCAACCCAATGATGCTGAGGTCCACAAGGCTATGCCAAAGAGGTTGTACACTCGTCGCATCACTTTGTTTCTCCATTCCTCTGTTCTTCCAATTCATGTGAGCCAAACACCCAGGTTGACTGAAATCCTATGTTTCCAAATGCTCTGTTTTGCACGTGCATTCCTATCCTATTCCTGTGTTTTTCCTGTCCCTGCGTTTATAGAATCCTCCAATTCTAAGGAGCCCTTACAGATTTACTTCATTTTCAGATAGGCGTCAAAGAAAACTCTGTGTGTTATGTCCTGCTCCTGCCGTGCCGTCATCCACCCCACCTGAGGTGCACCATCGACAGAAGCGTTCACTGCAGCAGAGATCCCCCCTGCAGACTTCCTTTCGCCGCCTCAGATCATCTTCCCCGTTGCCGGCAGCCACGCCAACTGCATTACCATCATCGACTGAGCAGATGAACCTGAGGACTACACAGTTCCGGAAGAGAGGTCGCAGTCTTTCGTGTTTGCTTACGTTATACATCGGTTATTATTACCTGCTACTTTATCGTTCAATCTTGAGTTTTGAATTGCCCATGGGTCTCATATCGAGCCAGCAACGAATAGTATCTGTCTACTATCTGGTTCATCTGGGGTCTTCTATGTGGTTCATGTTGGGTGGGCAACAAACAATAGATGATCCATTGTCTATCTTTTTAAACTGAAGCTATAATCTACCTGCTATCATTAGTTTTGGATCCATCCACTCGTTTGCTACCATCAGTCTTGATTTTTGCATGCACCCCTTAGGCCTTACAAAATCTAACTATTTTTTTATTATGCATGTCAGATATTGTACACAATCGTACTGAACATGTAGAGAAAAAGAGAAGACCGTTGCGTGCGAATATAATGTCATGCAGACGCCGCTCCATGGTGGGCGAAGTGCCCCCCCTCCTGCATTTCCAGATTGTATTCCAGAGGAAGATAACTGTTCAGATGGAGATTCAGAAGGAGCCGACCACGCCTGTTTACCACCTGAGGTGTTTGCTCTAACCTGGCATGCTGATGTTGGTCATATCATGCATATGGCGCCTTGCATTGCTTACATTATACATCTTATATGTCATCAGCTTAGTTTAGATTTGCTTTGTGTGAATGCCACCTGTTTGGTTTCTATATCATACTCCCACCATTCCTAAATATTTGTCTTTTTAGAGATTTCAACAAGTGACTACATACGGAACAAAATGAGTGAATCTACACTCTAAAATATGTCTATATACATCCGTATGTGGTAGTCCATTTGAAATCTCTAAAAAGACAAATATTTAGGAACGGAGGGAGTATATGGGAATTATGCAATGCCATCTTCTTTAGCCAGGCATCATATACGTGAATCATGCAATGCCATCCTGTTTAGCCAGTCATCGTATATGTGAATTGTATTGTGCCATATTTTTTTCCATAATGTATTCCATTTGTCAACAATGTTTATACATTCATCTACTCTTCCTGTGCATCAGCCATTTGAGTCGGTCATGGGAAAATCTGGAGTGAAAACAAGGTCTTCTGAGCAGTCAGTGCTACCTGTCGATGCAGATTTCTTGCTGGTTACAGATAGCTCCTCAGAGGAGGATTCAGAGACAGATGACCAGTCGTATTCCCCCCCTCGAGGTGCATGCTCTAACTTGGTTGGGTTATATTGCTCATATCATGCATATGGTGTCTTGCATTGCCATGCCATCTGCTTAGATTAGACATGCTTTGTGTGAATGCCTCCTGTTTGCTTTCTATATCAGATATGTGAATTATGCAATGCCATGTTTTTCAGCCAGTTATCATATATGTGAATTATGCACCGCCATGGAGCCAGGCATCATATATGTGAATTATCTCATGCCATCTTTTTTTTTCATTACGTATTCCATTTGTCGACAATCTGTGTATATTGAACTACTCTTCATGTGTATCAGCCATTTGAGCCGGTTATGGAAAAATCTGGAGTGAAAACAAGGTCTTCAGAGCAGGCAATGGTACCTGTTGAAGCATATATCTCGATGGTTACAGGGAGCTCGTCAGAGGAGGATTCAGAGACAGATGACCAGTCCTATATCCCACCTGAGGTGCATTGCTTAGTTTAGACATCATATGCACAATATTGAATTCTATCTGCTTAGTTTAGAGATCATACATGCGAGTGCCAGCTGCTTAGTATATGAATCAATTATGTCAATTATATCATGCCATCCTGTATACTTAGACAACATGTATGTGAATTATTTCATCCCAACCTATTTTAGAAAGACATCATATAGTTTTGTCATGTCATCCTATTTAGGTACTCATCATATGTTGAATTATGACATTATATCTTGTTAAGTTATCCATCATATATCAGAAACTGTCATGCTATCCTGTTTAGTTAGGCATCATATATGTGAAATTGTGTCATGCTGTCATGTTTGGTTAGACAACATATATGTGAATTACCACATCTGTCTATCATACAATGTCTGTACGTTCAATTTCTTTTCTTGTTTATCAGCCATTTGAATTGGAGGGGGTGATGGCAGTATCTAAGGGAGCAAAAACCCGTTCTTCACAAAAGGCAGTGCTACCCGTCGATGCAGATAGAACCATGGTTGTACTGGCCCACAAACTAGCCCCACCACACATAATCGAGACTCTTCCAGATTGCACACTTACACCGTTGGGCAGAGAACCAGCTACAACCCATCTAACCGCAACCCCAGCGGATAGTAACCCACTTATAGTTGACAAAGCACCATGTCCACCACAGAGTACCCCCACACGAGCAGTTTGTAAAGCTACTGCAGTGCCCAAAGCACGAAGACCACCACAGCTAACCCAAACTCCATGTTTAAAGCAGAAGAGCAACTGTTCTCAGGTCAGATTCCGTAGCTATGGTCCATACTCCTTTGCTGTTGCATCACTGTATTTACTCATACCAACTACTTTCGAATTTGAAGGATCCAATTGAAACTCCAATGGCGCAACAGGTATGTTTTAAACCTATTTCTTTAACTGGATTGCTGTTCTAACTTCTTGCTCTATGTTGATTTCAGTTTAAGTTGTATAAACAGTTATGTTCTCATGTGATGCACATTACAAGTGCTGCCAATGCTGTGTAGTTTCTCACACTTATATTCTGTCTATGCTGCTGTGTCTTAAAAATATATGAGTTGAACTGTGTCTCTATCTTGATTAGGGAACATAAACTAGAATGATATGGACAATACAGTGACCATAGTACATAGATATATGTTTGTTTCATGCTGTTATCCTGTCCACCTTACTACTGAACCGGTTTACCAAAATGAGTTTCGTATACTACAAGCTAAACCTGTGATGTGTCTGCTTGTTTCTCTTGTAGTATGCAAACAGAATATTGGAGAAGAGCACCCCACTATGCAATGGTAGAGAAAGTAATGCAGATAAGGTTCAAGATAGTGAGACAACCCTGTTGGTCTCCAAGAAAGGTGATAAAAATGATCTTGTAGACAGTGAGAAAACCCCACAGTCCTGCGTTGATGTAGTGTTCGAGTTACTGGCCAGTACCGCTGGCACAAGCTCTTCGAACTCGCTGCCTGAATCACTTCGGCTTCTTCAGTCTCAGCTACAAGCTGAAAGGCATCAGTCAGCTGTGCTGCGGCAAGAAGCCGAAGGACTGAGGAAGTCCCTGCAGAATTCAGATGCGTACTTTCTTGTGCAACAGCAAGCGCTGGAGGATTTAAGCGCCAAACAAGAGAAAGTTAATAAGCTTGCTAAGCATCTTGCCAGCATTATGGGTACCCAGGATATTGTTTCTTGAACTCTTCTGAAGTGGTTTCAGTTCTGGACTTGTTTTGCTGCGGCGTTTATATGCTGCTTTGTTCCCTATATTTGCACTGGTGGCGAACTTTGATGCCCAGTGGATGTAATATGTGTAATAGCCGTGATAGCCTAGCATAAGTTGCTTGCTTATTTATTTCCTTGTTGTCTTGTTTATTTGTTTGCTTGTAGTCAGTGCAGTTCTTTTTCCGCGGTTTGCTAGTGGCTGCAATAACCTATTTTTTAGAACTAGGCCACAATAACCATGGGCTAATATTTACTGTAGTGACACTGGGCCTCCTACGGGCCGTAGAAACAGTGGGCCTTCTACGGGCCATAGAAACAGTAGGCCTTCTACGGGCCGTAGAAAACAATGGGCCTTCTACGGACCGTATCGTCAATGGGCCTTATACGGGCCGTATGATCGATTGCCAAACATGGGCCAATAGCAGGCCGCATTATGGCCGTAAACGGGCTAGAGTTGGAATCGTCCGTTTATGGGCCGACCATAACGGGCCATCGTCAATAGGTCATATTTGATGACGCTATGAAAACGGCCCAACGTATTAATGGACCACAAACGGGCCGACTGTAACCACGGGCTGAATTTGGCCCACAAGCAGAAAATGACAGTAACGGGCCGTAAGTAAACGAATGCTGGAAATGAGCCCAAGAATAAATGGGCTCTGAGAAGGCCGAAAGATAACATGGGCTGGAAACGGCCCAATGTAATAACGGGCCGTTAATGGGTATAAAGTGATACACTATTCATTACGGGCCAGTTTCACCACGGGCCGTTAATGGGTGTAAAGTGATACACTGTTCATTACGGGCCAGTTTCACCACGGGCCGTTAATAGGCCAAGAGTTACATAGGGCCTCATATGGGCCGAAAGACGTCATGGGCCATACATGGGCCAGAAGTAAAACAGGCTGGAATCATATTTGATGGCCCAGATAACGCTATTGGGCCTAATTCGGATAGGGTGTAACGGGCCTTGGGTTAGCGGGCTGTAAATGGGCTATATGTGAACATGCCGTTAACAGGCTTTCCATGGGCCGGCCCGCCACCTTTTGACCAAGTCAAACGGGCCGGCCTTTTCACAGGAATGGGCCTCTGTTGGGCCGTGCCACGTGTCGACGTATCATAGGCGCCTTCTGTCCAATGAGTGGATGACATCTGTCCCAACGATGAACCGACACGTGTTTCCTCCAGCCAATGATGATTTTACACGTGGAAAATCCCCATTGGTCGGGGCTGTTAACGGGTTATCGGATCCAAAACCCGACCCGATAGCTTAACGGCGTTCCGTTATGGTGGATGCCACATGTCGGTCACCCTTGACGAAAGCACTTCTGTGACGCGCGATTTATCATCATGGAAGTGCACACTTCCGTGATGATAATTTTGGTAATGTCATGGAACACTTCTACAACAGCACAGGTATGACTATCTTGATTCTGTCATAAAATCGTCATGGATGTACATGCATGACAAAAAACGCGACCTACTCTGACAAACACGTATCATCACGGAAGTGTATTTTTTTTGTAGTGATAAGGCGCACAAGAAACTCAAGGATGACCTCAATGCGGTGCTGAACCACCCACTAATGCCGTCAGAATTTGAACGAGCATGGAAGGATCTCACTCAGAGATATAACTTGCAAAACATCGAAGTGATGAATTCCCTGTGGGATGACAGGCATGAGTGGATCTCAGCTTACTACAACGAAATTTTCTGTGCTCGGATGACTTCCACGCAGAGAAGCGAGAGCATGAACAGCATACTGAAGAAAAACTTTGTCAAAGAGAAGCATGATCTCCATCTGTTTGCTCAGCAGGTGGACAAATGAATTCAGACCAGGAAGGCCCGTCGAGCACGCAGAGACAGTAGCAAATGAGGTAAACAAAATGTCCATTAAAAACTGCTAAAATATAACTACAAAAACAAACAAAAATTTCATTTCTCTGGTTCGTAACAGTGCATTTCTGATCATGCAGTCAGAGGTAAAGACAACAACCCAGTTTGGGTTCGAAGTTTAGCTATCAAAAGTGTATACAAGGGCAGTGTTTGCAGATTTCAAAGAAACACTCTACCGTAGCACTGCATTCGGAGCAGAACGGTGCCCTGAGAACCCGACAAAGTATCTCGTACACCACTACAACAGATCGGATGCATTTGACTGGGCAAGACATAATTTCCAAGTGGTCGCCGATGAACAGAAAGGTGTCTACGAATGTGAGTGCAAACTCTGGATACACACAGGTGCGACTCCTAGCAAAAATTCTAGTTTCTGATAGTCATGCACGAAAGCTCACTTACCGAACTTTAAAAGTCCACATGCATGAGTAATTCACAAAACCAAATGAATTTCACTTCTTTAAAATGAACAAATAACGAAAAACAAATATGTGTTTATTAATTTCATGCAGTTCACTTACAAAACAAAGAAATCATGTGTTGTCTGCAGGGCTCTTTTGCGTCCATGTGTTATGCATGCTTTCTCATTTGAGAGTACTCAAGATTCTTGAGGGTACGCTTGTATAGGTTCGTTACGGATAACGATGCAGTGCGGTTGCTTCAGTTCACCTTGCCAGGTGATGCAGTCAACGTGCAATACTTCGCAGTACCCTTTCAAACACGTTGCAGTTCGCATATGATTCAGTTCATTTAACCTGACAATGCAACTCGGTCATTTTGTGTGCAGGAAATGACGTTCAGCAGATACAAAATGCCACGCATAATTGACAACACTGAGAACAACAAGTTTCGGAAGAGTAAAGCTTCTTCTGAAAGAGATAATGGCTGGATTACCCCTGAGATTCCTCGAGGATTCTTCACGACAACAAACAAGGTGCAGTACTCTCCGGAAGAGGATTTTTTCCAGGAAGAAGAGGTAGTCGAAGATGACGATGATGTCACATTCATCTGGGAGGGCACTCACCGACGGGATGATGAAGATGATGACGATGAAGATGAGCCAATAATAGTTCTCAACCCAGATTATAAGCACGAGTTCACTATGTTTGGACAGCATGTCCGAACAGACAATGATGATGCAGTTGAACACCATGTTGCAACAGATGATGATTATGACTATGATGATGTGCCACCGCTCCAAAATTTTCAAACCAATACACTGAGACATTGTCACAACACTGGATTACCACCACGTCCACCTACTGCACCCCAAAACAGAGCTCAGTGTCCACCTGCTGCACCGAAAAATAGAGCTCCAAGCAGACCTGCTGCATCAACTTCGACACCGCGACCACCAACGGTGCCTCGGTCAAAAGTCAACGGCAGGTACAAATCCTCCTCACTATTGCCACCGCGAGATCCTTAACTACACAGATCTGCTATAACCCTGCCATGTCCAATACAACCCGGTGAGCTGCAAACACCATTGGGTGAACGACTCTACACACATGTAAGTTTATGTTCTGGAAAAAAATAGTTGCAGTCCATTCAGATAACATTGCAGGGCACACTGATATTTCATGTGAGGTTTGACCTAACATCTAATACAGTCGATTCTTCTGAAAACTTAGGAACATTGCAATGCTTTATTAAACTCGTATGCACTCCTCGTATTTAAAAAACAGAACAGAACAAATTATCTCATAGAGCATTGCACTTAATGCAGGATAAAAACATGCCGCTGAACCTCATACCTGCCGCTGGAATGAAGTTCACCACGTACGACAAGGCATGGGACTTTTACAACAATTATGCAAGATGTGCAGGGTTTGGCATACGCAAGAGGGAAAACACAGGACAAATGCCTACATTGTCTGCTCAAGAGAAGGGACGCACAAGCAGACTGTGTCAGATTATCACCGGAAACGTCAGAAGACATCAAAAAGGATTGACTGCAAGGCAAAGACTAGAGTCCAAAAGAGGAAGGATGGCAAATTTGTGATAGAAATGGTTGAACTCAACCACAATCACAAGATGCTGGAAAGCCCCGGGATGCTTTTGCACATGCGATCACACAAAAAAGACGATCCTTTGATAGACCAGTTACTAAAAGACATGCAATTGGACAACCACACACACGCTCAGATGATGTCAACTTTGTCGCGTATGTCCGGTGGTCTGCAGTACATGGGACATACTAGCCGCGACTGGGTAAACAAGTAAGCACATCACAGAGCATATCACTTGAGCATTTTGTCGATAATTATTTCCTATCTGATGAGATGAGTTTGCATTGCATTTGAAAATGCAGGAAACAAAAGTTTGCCAGAGAAGAGTCCCAAGATGACGTCAAGAAACTTCTGGATTTCTTCGAGAAGATGTAGAAGATAAACCCAGAGTTCTTCTATGATTATGACGTTGATGCAGATAACCGTGTAAGAAACGTCTTTTGGGCCAACGCAAGTTGCAAAGGATCATATGAACATTTTGGAAACTGCGTTACATTTGACACGACATATAAAACTAACAAATTCCACATGCCGCTGGGAGTCTTCGTGGGAGTGAACCATCATCTACAGAGCACCATATTTGTTGTTGCCCTCGTGCGAGATGAAACAATACCGTCGTTCGAGTGGGTTTTCAAAACATTTCTGAGGTGTATGAACAACAAGCCTCCAATCTATCTTACACACCCACAAACAACTTCCATCTATCTTACACACACAAACAAATTCCACATGCCGCTGGGAGTCTTCGTGGGAGTGAACCATCATCTACAGAGCACCATATTTGTTGTTTCCCTCGTGCGAGATGAAACAATACCGTCGTTCGAGTGAGCAAAGAAGGATGCAGTTCACGACGCTGAAAAACAAAAGCCACCGTAAACCAGCACGCCGGGAGCAAAGAAGGATGCAGTTCACAGTGCTGAAAAACAAAAGCCGCCATCAACCAGCACGCCAGGGGCTACAAACACAACGGTGTAGAGACAAGAACCAGCAACACCGCCACAGAAAACAAAAGAAAGTGCGACATTAGACACGCTCCAGTCACCGCGAAGAAGCAGCAGGTTAATGGCCAAATAGATGAACTTCAATAAATTAATCATATACATAGCAGTTTGCTTATCTATACGACTTATGTACCAGTTTAAATTTTATGTAAACACAAATTTCACGCTGACTATGAGTTATTCAACTAATCCATGTAAAGAGAAATGGTGTATAGAGTATACCATATATATAGCAGTCTAGAGTAAACATTGACACATTTTGATCCACAACCCATGAAAAAAATGCAGTTAACTCACTTGCAGCACGAAGTTCTGAATAATAATTGAAGTGGTTCAGATCACAAAAGTACTTATTACAAAACACATTAAAAGATGAAGCGTTCTACACGCCAAAGTACTTATTACAAATCACCCTCATAACCTTAACCAATCACGTCAAACGTGATTCTAACCGTACGATCCTCAAGTTCAAAGAAGTTGAGGACAACAACTTGCTCGGACTTCAGGCCACTATCTATGACAAATTCCTTCCAGCCTTTCTGCAGACAAAGCCGCCCGTTAACGCCTACACGGTACATGGCTGGTTTCAGGTGTCCATTACAAAGAACAACTTGGATAATTTCCTTCTTATTGAGCCAGAGATACCTAACACCTCGTTGGGGGATTTTCTGCAAAAAAAACTGTTTGGTGACGATACTAGCAGTACAATTCTCATACTTTGCACAGACCAGTAAAAACCTACACACAGTACAGACACGAGCTAGATGAAGTGTACAACAGTCCAACAAGCAGTACATATTAAATGCAATCTAATATGCAGTACCAAATTTGCAAACAAGCAGTACGCTTCTAACTATCAAGAAGTTCTTGAGACTACCTGCTGCTACCTCTGGAGCACTGCGTTGGTTTTTCCTTGAAGAGGAAAGGGTGATGCAGCAAAGTAGCGTAAGTATTTCCCTCAGTTTTTGAGAACCAAGGTATCAATCCAGTAGGAGGCGACGCGCGAGTCCCTCGTACCTACACAAAACAAATAACTCCTCGCAACCAACGCGATAAGGGGTTGTCAATCCCTTCACGGTCACCTACGAGAGTGAGATCTGATAGATATGATAGGATAATATTTTTTGTATTTTTGTGATAAAGATGCAAAGTAAAATAAAAAGCAAAGGAAATAACTAAGTGTTGGAAGATTAATATGATGAAGATAGACCCGGGGGCCATAGGTTTCACTAGTGGCTTCTCTCAAGAGCATAAATATTTTACGGTGGGTGAACGAATTACTGTTGAGCAATTGACAGAATTCAGCATAGTTATGAGAATATCTACGTATGACATGTGTATAGGCATCATGTCCGAGACAAGTAGACCGACTCCTGCCTGCATCTACTACTATTACTCCACTCATCGACCGCTATCCAGCATGCATCTAGAGTATTAAGTTCATGAAAACAGAGTAACGCCTTAAGCAAGATGACATGATGTAGAGTTATAAATTCATGCAATATGATAAAAAAACCATCTTGTTATCCTCGATGGCAACAATACAATACGTGCCTTGCTGCCCCTACTGTCACTGGGAAAGAACACCGCAAGATTGAACCCAAAGCTAAGCAGTTCTCCCATTGCAAGAAAGATCAATCTAGTAGGCCAAACCAAACTGATAATTCAAAGAGACTTGCAAAGATAACTAATCATACATAAAAGAATTCAGAGAATATTCAAATATTGTTCATAGATAATCTTGATCATAAACCCATAATTCATTGGTCTCAACAAACACACCGCAAGAAGAAGATTACAGCGAATAGATCTCCACGAGAGAGGGGGAGAACATTGTATTGAGATCCAAAAAGAGAGAAGAAGCCATCTAGCTACTAACTACGGACCCGAAGATCTGAGGTAAACTACTCACACTTCCTCGGAGAGGCTATGGTGTTGATGTAGAAGCTCTCCGTAATGGATGCCCCCTCCGACGGAGCTCTGGAACAGGCCCCAAGATGGGATCTCATGGGTACAGAAGGTTGCGGCAGTGGAATTAGGTTTTTGGCTCCGTATCTGATCGTTCGGGGGTATGTAGGTATATATAGGAGGAAGGAGTACGTCGGTGGACCAGTAGGGGGCCCATGAGGGTGGAGGGCGCGCCCTGGGGGGGTGGGCGCGCCCCCTACCTCGTGGCCTCCTCTTTTGTTTCTTGACGTAGGGTCCAAGTCTCCTGGATCATATTCTTCGTAAAAATCATGTTCCCGAAGGTTTCATTCCATTTGGACTCCGTTTGATATTCCTTTTCTGCGAAACTCTGAAATAGGCAAAAAACAGCAATTCTGGGCTGGGCCTCCAGTTAATACATTAGTCCCAAAAATAATATAAAAGTGGATAATAAAGCCCAATAATGTCCAAAACAGTAGATAATATAGCATGGAGCAATCAAAAATTATAGATACGTTGGAGACGTATCAGGCATCCCCAAGCTTAATTCCTGCTCGTCCTCGAGTAGGTAAATGATAAAAACAAATTTTTTGATGCGGAGTGCTACTTGGCATAATTTTAATGTAATTCTTCTTAATTGTGGTATGAATATTCAGATCCGAAAGATTCAAGACAAAAGTTTAATATTGACATAAAAATAATAATACTTCAAGCATACTAACAAAGCAATCATGTCTTCTCAAAATAACATGGCCAAAGAAAGTTATCCCTACAAAATCATATAGTCTGGCTATGCTCTGTCTTCACCACACAAAGTATTTAAATCATGCACAACCCCTATGACAAGCCAAGCAATTGTTTCATACTTTTGACATTCTCAAACTTTTTCAATCTTCACGCAATACATGAGCGTGAGCCATGGATATAGCACTATATGTGGAATAGAATGGTGGTTGTGGAGAAGACAAAAAAAGGAGAAGATAGTCTCACATCAACTAGGCGTATCAACGGGCTATGGAGATGCCTATCAATAGATATCAATGTGAGTGAGTAGGGATTGCCATGCAACGGATGCACTAGAGATATAAGTATATGAAAGCTCAACAAAAGAAACTAAGTGGGTGTGCATCCAACTCGCTTGCTCACGAAGACCTAGGGCATTTTGAGGAAGCCCATCATTGGAATATGCAAGCCAAGTTCTATAATGAAAAATTCCCACTAGTATATGAAAGTGACAAAATGAGAGACTCTATCATGAAGATCATGGTGCCACTTTGAAGCACAAGTGTGGTAAAAGGATAGTAACATTGTCCCTTCTCTCTTTTTCTCTCATTTTTTTTATTTTTTTATTTGGGCCTTTTTTATGGCCTCTTTTTTTTCGTCCGGAGTCTCATCCCGTCTTGTGGGGGAATCATAGTCTCCATCATCCTTTTCCTCACTTGGGACAATGCTCTAAAAATGAAGATCATCACACTTTTATTTTCTTACAACTCAACAATTACAACTCGATATTTAGAACAAAATATGACTCTATATGAATGCCTCCGGCGGTGTACCGGGATATGCAATGAATCAAGAGTGACATGTATGAAAGAATTATGAATGGTGGCCTTGCCACAAATACGATGTCAACTACATGATCATGCTAAGCAATATGACAATGATGGAGCGTGTCATAATAAACGGAACGGTGGAAAGTTGCATGGCAATATATCTCGGAATGGCTATGGAAATGCCATGATAGGTAGGTATGGTGGCTGCTTTGAGGAAGTTTTATGGTGGGTGTATGATACTGGCGAAAAGTGCGCGGTATTAGAGAGGCTAGCAATGGTGGAAGGAAGAAAAGTGCGTATAATCCATGGACTCAACATTAGTCATAAAGAACTCATATACTTATTGCAAAAATCTACAAGTTATCAAAGCAAAGTATTACGCGCATGCTCCTAGGGGGATAGATTGGTAGGAAAATACCATCGCTCGTCCCCGACCGCCACTCATAAGGAAGACAATCAATAAATAAATCATGCTACGACTTCATCACATAACGTTCACCATACGTGCATGCTACGGGAATCACAAACTTTAACACAAGTATTTCTTAAATTCACAACTACTCAACTAGCATGACTCTAATATCACCATCTTCATATCTCAAAACAATTATCAAGCATCAAACTTCTCATAGTATTCAACACACTCATAAGAAAGTTTTTACTATTCTTGAATACCAAGCATATTAGGATTGTTTAAGCAAATTACCATGCTATTTAAGAATCTAAAAATAATCTAAGTGAAGCATGAGATATCAATAGTTTCTATAAAACAAATCCACCACCGTGCTCTAAAAGATATAAGTGAAGTACTAGAGCAAAACTATATAACTCAAAAGATATAAGCGAAGCACATAGAGTATTCTAACAAATTCCAAATCATGTATGGCTCTCTCAAAAGGTGTGTACAGCAAGTATGATTGTGGTAAACTAAAAGGCAAATACTCAAATCATACAAGACGCTCCAAGCAAAACACATATCATGTGGTGAATAAAAATATAGCTCCAAGTAAAGTTACCGATGGAAGTAGACGAAAGAGGGGATGCCTTCCGGGGCATCCCCAAGCTTTGGCTTTATGGTGTACTTAGATTATCTTGGGGTTGCCATGGGCATCCCCAATATTAGGCTCTTGCCACTCCTTGTTCCATAATCCATCAAAAAAATTCACCCAAAACTTGAAAACTTCACAACACAAAACTCAACAGAAATCTCGTGAGCTCCGTTAGCGAAAGAAAACAAAAGACCACTTCAAGGTACTGTAATGAACTCATTATTTATTTATATTGGTTTTAAACCTACTGTATTCCAACTTCTCTATGGTTTATAAACAATTTTACTAGCCATAGATTCATCAAATAAGCAAACAACAACTGAAAAACAGAATCTGTCAAACACAGAACAGTCTGTTGTAATCTGTAACTAACGCAAACTTCTGGAACTCCAAAAAATCAGCCAAAATAGGACGACCTAGGAAATTTGTTTATTGATCAGCAGCAATTGGAATCAGTATTTTATCACGTTCTGGTGATTTTTAACAATTGTTTTCGTGAACAGAAAGTTTCTGGAAATTACAGCAAGATCAAATAACTATCATCCAAGAAGATCCTATAGGTTTAACTTGGCACAAACACTAATTAAAACATAAAAACACATCTAACCAGAGGCAAGAACAAGGATTTATTCCTAAAAAAAATAAAAAGCAAAAATCTAAAAATAAAATTGGGTTGCCTCCCAACAAGCGCTATCTTTTAACGCCCCTAGCTAGGCATAAAAGCAAGGATAGATCTAGGTATTGCCATCTTTGGTAGGCAATCCATAAGTGGCTCTCATGATAGATTCATATGGTAATTTTATTTTCTTCCTAGGGAAGTGTTCCATGCCCTTCTTTAATGGAAATTGGAATCTAATGTTCCCTTCCTTCATATCTATAATTGCACCAATCGTTCTAAGGAAAGGTCTAGCAAGAATAATAGGACATGAAGGATTGCAATCTATATCAAGAACGATAAAATCTACGGGCACATAGTTCCTATTTGCAACAATAAGAAAATCATTAATTCTTCCCATAGGTTTCTTAATAGTGGAATCCGCAAGGTGCAAGTTTAGAGACCAAGCATCAAATCACGGAAATCTAGCAAATCGCACAAAGTTTTGGGAATAGTGGAAACACTAGCACCCAAATCACATAAAGCGTAGAATTCATGATCCTTAATATTAATTTTAATAGTTGGTTCCCACTCATCATAAAGTTTTCTAGGGATAGAAACTTCCAACTCAAGCTTTTCTTCATAAGATTGCATCAAGGCATCAACGATATGTTTAGTAAACGCTTTATTTTGACTATAAGCATGAGGGGAATTTAGCACGGATTGCAACAAGGAAGTACAATCAATAAAAGAGCAATTTTCATAATTAAATTCCTTGAAATCCAAAATAGTGGGTTTATTAACATCTAGGGTTTTGATTTCTTCAATCAAACTTTTATCAATTTTAGCATCAAGATCTAAAAACTCCGAACTTTTGGAACGTCTTATAGGTAAAGGTGGATCATATTCAGTCCCATCATTATCAAGATTCATATTGCAAAACAAATATTTAATAGGGGACACATCAATAACTTTTAGATCTTCATCTTTATTTTCATAGAAATTGGAAGAACACGCTTTTATAAAGCAATCTTTCTTAGCACGCATCCTAGCGGTTCTTTCTTTGCACTCATCAATGGAAATTCTCATGGCTTTGAGAGACTCATTGATATCATGCTTAGGAGGAATAGATCTACGTTTTAAAGAATCAACATCAAGATAAATTCTATCAACGTTCCTAGCCAATTCATCAACTTTGAGCAATTTCTCTTCAAGCAAAGCATTGAAATTCTTTTGCGAATTCATAAACTCTTTAACACTAGTCTCAAATTGAGAGGGCATCTTATTAAAATTTCCATAAGAGTTGTTGTAGGAATTTCTATTAGAGGAATTACTAGGATAAGGCCTAGGATTAAAGTTTCCTCTATACGCGTTGTTACCAAAATTATTCCTACAAACAAAAAGCAAGCGAAAAAGAGGCAAATGGAAAAGAGAGGGCGGATAAAACGGCAAGGGTGAAGTGGGGAAGAGGAAAACGAGAGGCAAATGGCAAATAATGTAATGCGGGAGATAAGGGATTTGTGATGGGTACTTGGTATGTTGACTTTTGCGTAGACTCCCCGGCAACGGCGCCAGAAATCTTCTTGCTACCTCTGGAGCACTGCGTTGGTTTTTCCTTGAAGAGGAAAGGGTGATGTAGCAAAGTAGCGTAAGTATTTCCCTCAGTTTTTGAGAACCAAGGTATCAATCCAGTAGGAGGCTACGCGCGAGTCCCTCGTACCTACACAAAACAAATAACTCCTCGCAACCAACGCGATAAGGGGTTCTCAATCCCTTCATGGTCACTTACGAGAGTGAGATCTGATAGATATGATAGGATAATATTTTTGGTATTTTTGAGATAAAGATGCAAAGTAAAATAAAAGCAAAGTAAAAAGCAAAGGAAATAACGAAGTGTTGGAGATTAATATGATGAAGATAGAGAAGGGGCCATAGGTTTCACTAGTGGCTTCTCTCAAGAGCATAAATATTTTACGGTGGGTGAACGAATTACTGTTGAGCAATTGACAGAATTGAGCATAGTTATGAGAATATCTAGGTATGATCATGTATATAGGCATCACGTCCGAGACAAGTAGACCAACTCCTGCCTGCATCTACTACTATTACTCCACTCATCGACCGCTATCCAGCATGCATCTAGAGTATTAAGTTCATGAAAACAGAGTAACGCCTTAAGTAAGATGACATGATGTAGAGGGATAAATTCATGCAATATGATAAAAACCCCATCTTGTTATCCTTGATGGCAACAATACAATACGTGCCTTGCTGCCCCTACTGTCACTGGGAAAGAACACCGCAAGATTGAACCCAAAGCTAAGCAGTTCTCCCATTGCAAGAAAGATCAATCTAGTAGGCCAAACCAAACTGATAATTCGAAGAGACTTGCAAAGATAACCAATCATACATAAAAGAATTCAGTGAAGATTCAAATATTGTTCATAGATAATCTTGATCATAAACCCACAATTCATCGGTCTCAACAAACACATCGCAAAAAGAAGATTACATCGAATAGATCTCCACGACAGAGGGGGGAACATTGTATTGAGATCCAAAAAGAGAGAAGAAGCTCTCTAGCTACTAACTATGGACCCGAACGTCTTAGGTAAACTACTCACACTTCATCGGAGAGGCTATGGTGTTGATGTAGAAGACCTCCATGATGGATGCCCCCTCCGGCGGAGCTCCGGAACAGGCCCCAAGATGGGATCTCGTGGGTACAGAAGGTTGCGGTGGTGGAATTAGGTTTTTGGCTCCGTATCTGATCGTTTGGGGGTACGTAGGTATATATAGGAGGAAGGAGTACGTCGGTGGAGCAACAGGGGGCCCACGAGGGTGGAGGGCGTGCCCTGGGGGGGCGCACCCCCCTACCTCGTGGCCTCCTCTTTTGTTTCTTGACGTAGGGTCCAAGTCTCCTGGATCATATTCTTCCTAAGAATCACGTTCCCGAAGGTTTCATTCCGTTTGGACTTCGTTTGATATTCCTTTCCCGCGAAACTCTGAAATAGGCAAAAAACAGCAATTCTGGACTGGGCCTCCGGTTAATAGGTTAGTCCCAAAAATAATATAAAAGTGGATAATAAAGCCCAATAATGTCCAAAACAGTAGATAATATAGCATGGAGCAATCAAAAATTATAGATACGTTGGAGACGTATCACCTGCATGTAGTACACACCGTAGAAGCCGGGAAAATTATGGAAACTAGTAGTGCTCATCTAATATCTAAGCAGTTCACATATTGTAACCATGCAAACTAAAACACGAGCTCCATGCACACAAGCAAAAAAAATAAAAACAAGATATAAGTACACAGTGCAGTACACTTCAATAAAACAAAATAAGTGCGTTCCTAAAAAACTAGAAGTTCAGACTACTATGGAATTATACAAAAAAATAGAAAACACAAAGAAAAAATCAGATCAACCGAAAAATACCATCTTGTAGTGAGTCTCCACATATGTTGGCATAAGCTGATGGACAAAAGGACTTGTGCGGCCAAGGCCACGGCGAAGCAGGGCGGAATAGAACACAGCAACGTTGATGTGGCCCATATCCAATCCTTCCGTGAATACTGTGCCATATGCAAGCTGCTCCGCTCGCCCAACTCGACACAAGACCTTGCCCCCACAACGAGCACGTCGGGCCTGCGAGCAAGCTGAGCAATCGCAGTGCGTCGGCACACCACAACCATGGCCGCAGCAGGAGAGATTCGCGCAGGGGCCTGGAGCCATCGAACAAAAACCTAGAAAAGGAAAAAAAATAAAGAGAGGCTGGAGAAAGGAGAGAAGTTGCGGCTAGAGGAGAAATGAACTGCAAAGGAAGGGTAGAAGTTGGTCTACATTTATAGAACAGGAATGCAAATGGTCAAAACTGAAAATTAAAGGGGAGTTAATGAAAATTATATTACCAAGAATGAAGGACAATCAATAAATGCTTATGTTACCAAATAAAAAGGACCCAACAAAGGTGTAATTTGACTGCAACATCTCCCACGAACTAACCGCAGATCATTAAATAATTATTTCTAAAAAATTATAATCCGCAGACCATTCTAAATAAAAGTGAATGCAGTTCTCCAAAGTAATATCAGGAAGTTCACAATATGTGTGCATGAAGTGCAGTACATGCTCAAAATGAAGCACAAGAGAAGCACTTTCGCGGAGTGCACAACGCAGAATTAGTGCACCTGATGCAGTCCTTAAATGTAAGTCATGCAATCCGCAGCGTTGGTATAAGCAGTCACAACTTTGGCACAAAGAAGGATGCACACAGTGCAAAATGTCTACACCTGCAGCACAGGACTATGACGAATGCAGTGCACACAGAGCCAACAAAGCAGTGCACACCCGTACACTAGAAAAAGGATATGTAAGAGGAAAAACAATAAAGAAAAATGCTACCCATGCAGTGCACAAAAATGTAGCGCAAACATGTGTAGTGTGGAATGTGTGCACATGCAGTACAAAACCCTGATCAATGCAGTGCACGAATGATTTACTAAGCAGTGCACGCCCCTACATTGGAAAAAATACCTGGGAGAAAATATTAAAAAAATTGACCACCCAGGTGCAACCGGCCCCACCAGTCTCGTAGTAGGTCTGCGCCCGCAGAAGGCGAGTCGTTCAGAGCCACGATGCATGGGGCCGGGCACACATGGGCCCACAGGTCAGAGAGCATAGAGCAGCGAGCGCCGTTCGATACGGCTGCCTCGCCAGCGCTTATAAACAGGTCGAGCGCGCCCTCCGCGGGCGAGGTGGGACTAAACATTAGGCTGCACACACAGCGCAGCGGGAACCAGCCGTGCTGACAGGCCGACTTGGGCCAAATGGGTCTTCACTCCCCGAACACAGGCCCAACAAGGCCCACTAAAAAAACATTAAGTACACAAATAAAACATCAAAGAAAAATGAGAAACATTTTTTAAATGAATAAAAACAACAACAAAAATGTGCGTGGGCACTGCCAGAAACTACAGTTCGCTCTTAATAAATAAAATGCAGGAAGCCCGAAGTCAACGTACAAATGCAGTCCGCGACGTCCAACAATGCAGTTCGCCACGTGGAAGCACGAAGTATTCTTTTTTCTAAAATGCAGTTCTCTTTCTACTGCAATGCAGTATGGCTAAATGAAGAATGCAGCCCTGTTAGTTAAGCAAAGCAGTCCGACACCCCTACCCACACTACCCTCCATCCACACAAAAGCTGCATTACCATCAAAAATAAAAAAGAGAAAAAAAAACAAAGAAATCCATCAATTAACTAAATGTGCGTACATCTGTGTGAATCCTGATCCGATATAATTTAGCGTACGAAGAATAAATTTCACTTCCATGCAGTACACTATGTGGACATATGCAGTTCGGTTGTGATAGCAAAAGAAGTGCACTTACTCAGAAAATTCACCGAAAACACAATCATCACATTTTCTGACAGTTGCGTGCATACCTGGACTAGTCACGAAAAAAGAGACGTTCCAGATTTCCAATGCACTATCACAGACTCCTCATAGCAGAACCTCTCTGCAGTTGCCACGTAACTAAAAACACAGCCCCACCATGCTACCACCCCGCTCCACCTCTCCCACATCCTGTCACGGAGAGCAGAGAAGAAAGCACAACTACTT